>NC_079193.1:237898177-238198177 GCF_029499605.1 Hyla sarda | reverse complement strand
TATAAATATTCAGACCCTTTAAGGCTACGTTCACACTGCCAGCTGTCTCCGGTGGTGTAAAGTCCGTTATTTTAGGATCGAGAAAAGTTGGTGAAAAAATTGTGCTTGCACCATCTTTTTCTCTCCAAAAATAACAGCTGCTATTGAAAACAATGGGGTCCATCGGGCCCCGCTATTTGCCAGATTTCCCCCGGCAAAATTACGGCCGGCAAAATGCAAAAAAATGTATAAAAAGTTGGAGTTTGATGGACGATTTTGCTGGAGCATACAGGCAGTGTGAAAGGGGCCTACAGGAGATATGCAGCATAAATGTTTTATGTCCCCATGTGCCCGGGCTGCAGAAACTAATAAAACAAACTATAACTCACATACCTATGTTCCCCTGTTGCTCTGGTATCCGCGTCCCGTTCCTCTGCTGCTGCTTGGCTCCGTGCTTCGTATGCTTGAAACATCACGTTGCGGTCAGCCGACTCCTCACATGACCGTTCGCTCAGCCTATCACCGGTCGAGGCGGGACATTGCTGCGGCTGGTGATACGCTGACCGCAGCGTGATGTTTCGAGCCTAAGAGACCAGCAGCAGGGGAGGAACTGGATGCCGATACTGGAGCAATGGGGGAACGTATGAAGGTGAGTTAAAGGGGTACTCTGCACCCCTAGACATCTTATCCCCTATCCAAAGGATAGGGGATAAGATGTCAGATCGCCGGGTTCCCGCTTCTGGGGACCCCCGGGATCTCGGCAGCAGCACCCACCTTTACGGCTTCCCCCTCACACCGGCAATGCTGGAGGCTTCGGATCCTGACCACAATGGCGGACGAGCGTGACGTCACAACTTCGCCCCTTGTGACTTCACGCCCCGCCCCCTCAATGCAAGTCTATGGGAGGTCCGTCACGCCCCCCCCTATAGACTTGCATTGAGGGGGCGGGGCGTGACGTCACACGGGGCAGGGTCATGACGTCACGCTCGTCCGCCATTGTGGTCAGGATCCGAAGCCTCCAGTGTTGCCGGTGTGAGGTGGGTGCTGCAGACGAGATCCCGGGGGTCTGACATTTTATCTCCTATCCTTTGGATAGGGGATAAGATGTCTAGGGGTGCGGAGTACCCCTTTTAAAGTTAGTTTTATTAGTTTTTGCAGCCCAGGCACAGGGGGACATAAAACATTTATGCTGCATATCTCCTTTACCTCAGTACTTAGTTGAAGCACCTTTGGCAGAGATTACAGCCTCCAGTGTTTTTGGGGATGATGCCACACGGATAGCACACCAGAATTTGGGGATTTGGGGACAAGCTGCTTTCTGGTATTCCACAATGATGTTACTGGAATAAATGCAGTAACAAGTTGAAAGGGTGTCTCCAATATTGTTATTTAATGTGTAGTTAAAAGTTATGCAACTTTGTCAGATACTTTGTGGTACGTTTTCTCATCATTTTAACGATCTCTGCTTCCTGCTGATGGAAACCCTGCGGCCGGGTTACTGTTGTGTTTGCATCTAAAATGTGGAGCATGTCCTTTTAGATACATTCCATGCCTCACAGGGATATAGAGAGAAAGGGGGCATGACCTCGTGTGAAAGGCGCTGCTTAAAACATGGCAAAGGGCAACAGTATTTACATTAGACAAGTGTAGAGATCCACCACATTTATCATTCAGCATTGGCCACAACAAAATCTGGAGAATCCTTACACTGCCTGGGCTATGTTTCCAAGGGTTTAGTAAATCTGTCCCCTTATTCCACAGAGGCTGAAAAACCTGAATGAACCTAATGCTTCTCACAGCAGAGAGTTTGCTACAGTTGAATCCTGTGCAGACTGTCATGTGTGAGCAGAATACAGCAGCACTAACTTGTCTCCAGTCCTATAAGGGTGGGTTCACACCACGTTTTTGCAATACAGTTTTTTTATCAGGTTTTTTAAAATAAAAAAGCGGATTCCTCAAAACCTGACTAAACTGAATCAAAACGTGTGTACAAATTTTTATCTGTATACGGTTTGAGAAATGATGTCCAGTTGCATCCGTTTTTTAAGAAAAAAAAGTATACGTTTAGATTTTTTGACCCCATTATGAATAAAGTTTCACTTGTTTGATTGATTGAAATTCCAAGAAAAAAAACTGTGCAAAGTCTAAAACTGTATGGTGAAAACCGGATGGAACCGTACGCACATACAGTTCTGTACGGTTCCCATTGACTCCCATGTTAAAAAAAAAAAAAAAAAACGTATACAGGTTAATACAGTTTTTCACCCGGACCAAAAACCGTGGTAGACCACGGTTTTCTGTCCAGAAAAAAAAAAGTAAAAAACCGTGTGGTTTGAAAAACCGTATCCAAAAACTGTATGGCATTCCACAGAAGAGTACAGTAACAGCAAAGTTACAATACTTACCAAATCTGCAGCATTTCCGCACCCAATATTGCTGCAATATAATATAAACATATAAAAATATAATATTTTTCTAAAAGTAATGCGTTTAGGTTGTATTTTCCCCAAGGGTACATCCACATGTGGCAGAATATTTTATTACAGTGGTGTCCAAACTGTGGCTTCCAGATGTTGCAAAACTACAACTCCCAGCATGCCCGGACAGCCATTGGCTGTCCGGGCATGCTGTGAGTTGTAGTTTTGCAACATCTGGAGGGCCACAGTTTGGAAATCCCTGTTTTATTATATTGTATACATTTCTATAAAAAAAGAAATAATGACACGTGTCTCGGGAACCGCCCAGTATAGAAGAGGTTTGCAATGGGGATTTGCTTCTAAACTGGGCGGTTCCCGAGACACGTGTCATCAGAGAGCACTTAGACAGAAAAGAAAAACTCAACTTCAGCAGCTCATAAGTACTGAAAGGATTAAGATTTTTTTATAGAAGTAATTTACAAATCTGTTTAACTTTCTGGAGCCAGTTTATATATATATATATATATATATATATATATATATATATATATATATATAAGTTTTTTCCTGGATAACCCCTTTAAGCTTCCTGTACTTTTTCTGCAATACATAGAATAGGTATTTCTTGCAGTTCTGTTTGTAGTCGGCGTCCTCCTCACTCACGATGTGCTATAAACTGTTGTATATGTACATTTTTTGCATACATCCCTGTAATGTATGTGTTTGAAAACTTATCCCCAGAACAGGGGATGAGTGTCTGATCACGGGGGTTCTACCGCTGGGACCCCTTAGAACAGTGCATAAATCTTCCTGTACACAGAGCGGGGTCACCATGCCCTCTGTATGCATTCTATATGAGAGTGCCAGAGCTACACGAGCTCTGTACTCGGTTGTCTCCGGCACGCCCATAAAGAATACACATAGCAGGTGTGTTTACTCCGCTCTGTGCACAGGAAGATTTTGATGCGGAGATTGCGGAGGTCCCCGCTGTCAGACACTGGCAAAGTTAGGAGGCCCTTGACCTACAGAGGTGGAGCCCTTGTCAGTCAGACATTTATGGCATATCCTCTAGGTATGCTATACATGTCCCAGATGGGAATACAACTTTGAATGAGTTGTCTTAAAGGGGTACTCCGCTGCTCAGAGTTTGGAACAAACTTTTCAAAGCGCTGGAGCCGGCGTCGGGAGCTCGTGACGTCATAACCCTGCCCACTCATGATGTCATGCCCCGCCCCCTCAATGCAAGTCTATGGGAGGGGACGTGGCGACCGTCACGCCCCCTCCCATAGACTTACATTGAGGGGGCAGGGAGTGATGTCATGAGGGGGCGGGGCTATGACGTCAAAAGCTCCCAGCATCGGCTCCAGCGCTTGGAACAGTTTGTTCCAAACTCTGAGCAGCGGAGTACCCCTTTAAGACAACTCATTCAAAGTTGTATTCCCATCTGGGACATGTATAGCATACCTAGAGGATATGCCATAAATGTCTGACTGACACGGGCTCCACCTCTCTAGGTCAAGGGCCATCAGGTGCCATCAGGTGACCATGTGGCCTGAGTAAAGTAGCTAAGACAAAGTGGCATGCCATTGTCTTAGCTACTTTACTCTAGGGTTCGACTGAGGTCACAAAAGTTAGACCTCCATTGATCAGACATTAGTGCCATAATCCAGCAATTTGACACCAATGTTTATTTATGTATTTATTTATTTATTTATTTATTTATTTATTTATTTATTTATTCTGCACTTTAACTTTTTCTTATTGATATTTTAGAAATACTCACTACAGTATGTTTTAGGTGTGTTATTCATAGCACTAGTAAAGGATTTGCTTTATGTTTATACAACAAAAGATTTAGATCTAATGGTGTGTTGTAGTTTGTAGTTTACTTTACATTAAAGTTGCTCAAACAAATATTTTTCCGATATCACATTCGACTTGCACTGGATATAGACAGTTATTCTGCTCGATGAAATGAAGGTTTGTCATCTCCTCCAGGACTTCTTCCAAATCTGAAATGATTTGGCATCTCGTGTGCAGCAAACTTGCTTAGCACTCCGGTAGAGTGACAGGCTTGTACCAGTAACAGTGCTGCACTGGACTAGTAAAAATAACCTAAGACATCTGCTAGGGGATCTAGCTAGAGATTAGGTATCAGTTCTCCTTTAGATTATTGTACGCCCAGGTGCTGATGGCAGGGCAGCATAAATAGTGGAGAACCGCTATAGGGGCTCCACTAGCAATGTGGTATAAAATATATGAATATTGTGCTGCGTTATTGTTATTTATTGGATGCTCCAAGTAGGCACTTAAAGGGGTTATCCAGGAAAAAACTTTTTTTTTATACATCAACTGGCTTCAGAAAGTTAAACAGATTTGTAAATTACTTCTATAAAAAAATCATCCTTTCAGTACTTATGAGCTCCTGAAGTTGAGTTGTTCTTTTCTTTCTAAGTGCTCTCTGATGAACCGCCCAGTTTAGAAGCAAATTCCCATAGCAAACCTATTCTACTCTGTGCAGTTCCCGAGACAAGCAGAGATGTCAGCAGAGAGCACTGTTGCCAGACAGAAAACAACAACTCAACTTCAGCAGCTGATAATTATTGAAAGGATTAAGATTTTTTTTAATAGAAGTAATTTACAAATCTGTTTAGCTTTCTGGAGCCAGTTGATATATATAAAAAAAAGTTTTTTTCCTGGAGCACCCACCTGTTTCTGCTCCGGAAGCGCTGGAGGGTCTAGGTCCCGACCACGGGAACGGAAGTCACGCCCCCTCCCATAGACTTGCATTGAGGGGACGGGGTGTGACGTCACACGGGGACGGACGTCACACGGGGACCCAGACCCTCCAGTGCTTCTGGAGCAGAAACAGGTGGGTGCCGCATGCTATATTGCAGGGGTCCCCAGCGGCGGGACCCCCTCGATCTGACATCTTATCCCCTATCCTTTGGATAGAGGATAAGATGTCTAGGGGTGGGGTACCCCTTTAACCTGATAACAAATGGGTATTTTTATTTAGTACTGGCTATGGTAAATGAGTTACCTCTTGCTAATATACGGTACATTTACGACTTTAAATTAGCTGCAGTTTACATTAATGCAAACAACAAAAATGTTTTTATCTAGTAGATAATAGAATAAAGCACAGTTGTTGTTTTTAGGCATTTCTCCCATGCTGGAGAGTGTAAATGACCAGACTCTCCTCACACGGCAGGATGCTAAGGATAGTTATCACCGTTTATCTGCTGCCTCCCAGATAATCACTCATCCTGATTGACATCTCACTAGGATTGATGAGTGGATTATGGCAGGACTAGCACTGGGTCATAAAGGGGTCTTGTCATGTCACCATGTGTGGTCCCCAGTATCGTCATCACCGCCTCATGAGAACGCTGTCTTTTTTAGAAACTGTGGTGGATATGTTTGAGGCTTGAGATATAATACTTGTTTCTGAGGGAAATGTCAGGCTTTAGGTTCTCACTGCCTCATATCCATCATGACTTTAATGTCATATCTTTGACAATCAGCATTTGAATCATCTTTTCGATTCTGTTGCTGATAAATGGATGTTGATTTAACTCACCAAATGGCATGTGGCTTAGTAGTCGTTCCACAGTGGGATGCTGCCATCTGCCATTAACACCCCTGGCAAGCTGAGTACCGCATGTACTGAATGGAAGGAACTCCTGGCGTACAAGACTTAAAATGCATTTACACAGATCTGAAACTCTAATTATAGTCTATTTACAGGGCATCTAAATTGCAGCCTCCATCCCTTTGTTATGCATGGATGAGAGGACAGAAATGCGGCACAAAGCTACAGAGTTGCCATTTGTTTACATGTGTTTGCAGTATCACACCAATCTAGGTTATAAAAAATAAGCCATGTGATGTTGTTGGAATAAAAACAGACTTAAGAGTCCAGCCTTAGATCTGAGGAGGGGATGATGAGTGCGGCTCAGCTACCATAGAATATTTGAGTAATCTTATATGTGTATCCTGGTGCTGGAGATGTTGCCTATAGAGCTATAGAAAGTATAATATGATTTGCAATGTAAATCATTATAATCCTGTCTTTCACATTGTATAAAAACTTTTAAACTACTATCTCGGATCTTTTCCTAATGTATGGTATAGTGATATATCTAAATGCTTGTCAGAGCAAATGTATGCAAATGTCTGGGATCTTTAAAGGGGTATTCCAGGAAAAACTAATATATATATCTCAACAGGCTCCAGGAAGTTAAGCAGATTTGTAAATTACTTCTATTAAAAAATCTTAATCCTTCCAATAATTATCATCTGCTGAAGTTGAGTTTTTCTTTTCTGTCTGGCAACAGTGCTCTCTGTTGACATCTCTGCTTGTCTTAGGAACTGCACAGAGTAGAAGAGGTTTGCTATGGGGATTTGCTTCTACTCTGGACAGTTCCCGAGACAGGTGTCATCAGAGAGCAGTTAGACAGAAAAGAACAACTCAACTTCAGCAGCTCATAAGTACTGGGAGGATTAAGATTTTTTTAATAGAAGTAATTTACAAATCTGTTTCTGGAGCCAGTTGATATGTAAAAAAAAGTTTTTTTCTGGCTAACCCCTTTAAGGAAGAAAATGGAGACTATATATCCTCAGGCTATGTAATTCCTATTTATGTATGTGTGTCATGTTATAAATACATTAGAAATTTGTAAATACATTAGAAATACATTAGAAATGTGTAGATATAGTATATTCCACAGTATATAGATTTCATCCAGGTTTATAGGCCCTTGGCAGCTAAAATAGAGCTGTAGAAACTGTTAATCTGCAATGCATTTTTTTAATTTACCTAGAATTGCATGCATACAATTATTATTATTCATTATTATTACAATAATAATTATTATTTGTATAGCACTTACAGATTCCCCAGCACTGTACACTAAAATTGCCCCCCTTTCCCTATTGGGGCTCACAATCTAAATCCCCTATCAGTAACCCCTCAAGGAGTCAGGGTTTTTCAGTTTTTCCACTTAGATTTTTTTCCTTATCATCTTCTAAAAATCATAACGCTTTCAATTTTGCACCTACAGACTCATATGAGGTCTTACTTTTTTGCGCCACCAATTGTACTTTATAATGCCATTAATCATTTCACCACAAAATTTACAGCGAACCCAGGAAAAAAATATTTGTGGTGCAAAATTAGAAAACACGCCATTTTGTAACTTTTTGGGGCTTCCGATTCTACGCAGTGCACTTGTTGGTAAAAATGCACCATATATTTATTCTGCAGGTCCATAGGGTTACAATGATATCCAATTTATGTAGGTTTTCTTAATTTACTACCGTACTTAAAATAAATTATAACTACATGTACCAAAATTAGTATGTTTAAAATTGTCCTCTTCTGACCCCTATGTTTTGATTGGACTTTTTACACATTTTTTTATGGTATACAAAGTGACCAAGAATACGCAATTTTGAACTTTGGAATTTTTTTACATATACGGCATTGACCGCGCGGTTTAACTAACCTTATATTTTTATAGTTTGGAGTTTATAGTTTAGTGTTACGCATACGGCGATACCACTTATGTTTATTTTTATTATGTTTACATATTTTTTATATGTCATTTGGGAAATGGGGGGTGATTTAAATTTTTAATAAGAAAGGGGTCAATGTGTGTGTTTTTGAAACTTTTTTTTTTTTACACTTTTAGTCCCCTTAGGAGGAATCATTTGATTCCTCATACAAATCAATGTGGTTCCACAGAACCACATTGATCTGTGTGCTCTGTGCTTGATTGATAAAGCCTGGTCTTGCCAGGCTTTATCATTCACAGTGTAGCAGCTGACACAGGATGAGAGGTAAGCCCTCCAGCTACCTCATAAGTGGATCACCCCCCCGCAATCGCACTGGGGGGGGGGGGGCGATCCACCCCACTGGACCACCAGAGAACGTTTACAGGGTTCTTTAGACACCTCTGTCAGCTTTGACAGCAGCAATCGCCGCATGTCAGCTATTAATGCTGGCCCTCAGCTAGTAGAATCAGCTGAGGGCCGGCCAGTATGACGCAGGCTCGAATAGGGAGCCCGCGCCATACCCCTTTAACGGCACAAGGACGTGTATACACGTCCTTGGTCGTTAACCATTTAACCCCTTAAGGACCAAGGACGTACCGGTACGTCCTTGGTCCTGCTCTTCTGATATAACGCGGGGTTACACAGTAACCCCGCGTCATATCATGGCGGGCCCGGCGTCATAGTGAAGCCGGGACCCGCCTCTAATAGCGCACAGCGCCGATCACGGCGCCGCGCGCTATTAACCCTTTAGCCGCGCGCTCAGAGCTGAGCCGCGCGGCTAAAAGTGAAAGTGAAAGTTCCCGACTAGCTTAGTCGAGCTGTTCGGGATAGCCGCGGCTAATCGCGGCATCCCGAACAGCTGACAGGACAGCGGGAGGGCCCCTTCCTGCCTCCTCGCTGTCCGATCGCCGAATGACTGCTCAGTGCCTGTGATCCAGGCCTGAGCAGTCATGCGGCAGAATCGTTGATCACTGGTTTCTTATGAGAAACCAGTGATCAACATAGAAGATCAGTGTGTGCAGCGTTATAGGTCCCTATGGGACCTATAACACTGCAAAAAAAAAGTGAGAAAAAAAAAAGTGAATAAAGATCATTTAACTCCTCCCCTATTAAAAGTTTGAATCACCCCCTTTTCCAATAAAAAAAAAACACAGTGTAAATAAAAATAAACATATGTGGTATCACCGCGTGCGGTGCAAAAATGGTACCGTTAAAAACTTCAGATCACGGCGCAAAAAATGAGCCCTCATACCGCCCCATACACGGAAAAATAAAAAAGTTATAGGGGTCAGAAGATGACAATTTTAAACGTATTAATTTTCCTGCATGTAGTTATGATTTTTTCCAGAAGTCCGACAAAATCAAACCTATATAAGTAGGGTATCATTTTAATCGTATGGACCTACAGAATACATATCAGGTGTCATTTTTACCGAAAAATGTACTACGTAGAAACGGAAGCCCCCAAAAGTTACAAAACCGGGTTTTTTTTTCAATTTTGTCGCACAATGATTTTTTTTCCCGCTTCACCATAGATTTTTGGGCAAAATGACTGACGTCATTACAAAGTAGAATTGGTGGCGCAAAAAATAAGCCATCATATGGATTTTTAGGTGTAAATTTGAAAGAGTTATGATTTTTTAAAGGCAAGGAGCAAAAAACGAAAATGCAAAAACGGAAAAACCTCCGGTCCTTAAGGGGTTAAAGTGTGTGAGTAAACCAGAGGAAACCCACGCAAACACAGGGATAAGATACAAACTCATTGCAGATGTTGTCCTTGGTGGGACTTGAACCTAGGACTCCAGCGCTGCATGGCAACAGTCCTTACCATTGAGCAATAATAATGTATTACCATAGTAGGGAAGTCGTAGTGTGTATGGGTGTTTATCCTCTGTATAGAATACGGGCAGAATGCTGCTTCGATTCCACCATTTAGTGACTATTACTTATGAATGCAAATTCAGCATGTTTTCATTTCTGTACTACTTGGCTCCCATGCCCAAGAGCATCACATTTCAATTCTCTTCTGAAACATCTTAAATAACATTTGTATGAATTAGTTAAATTTGTTGAATTTCAGGATCAGTAATACATGTATCTCAACTTGTAGTTGTTTATACATTGTAGCGTTCAATATTTAGTCTGCATATGGTCCTCTATTAATAGCATTGTACTACTTTTCTATATAGGCAATGCAGATGTTTTGTTGGTGTAATTTTAGTGTGGGGAAACTGTTTTAGTTATGGAATCTATCTTTACAGTGGGTGGGAGGGCAGGGCAAGTTTGGTGAGTTTTCTGCTGTTCCAGCAATAGCCTAATAAATAGTTTGCTAAGATAAAACGGATACCTATCTTTTTTAGTGTTTTATTTTTATTTTTATTACAGCCTATACTCTGTACATTGTGTAGTGCAGTGGTTCACAATCAGTGTGCCCCCAGCTGCTGCAAAACTACAACTCCCAGTATGCCCGGACAGCCTTTGGCTGTCCGGGCATGCTGGGAATTGTAGTTTGGCAACAGCCGTAGAAAGACTGGTATAGGGGCTGTTCTGGGCTATTGCAGTAACCTACCATGGACATTACACAATGTGTAGAACTGTCTGTTTTCTGTGCTGTATGTGTATGTATTAAACTAGGGTGCTGAGGATAGGCCATCAATGAAAGGGTCCTGGAAACCCCCCTAAATTTTCTTTCCTGTTTTTTAATATCATCTATAAGCCAGTTGTTTTAGGTTACATAGGTTTAGAGTGCGGTGAACAACTACTGTAGGTCTATATGTTGTGCAGAATCCTGGACATTGCTAGCAGCGATTGTCGACTGACTGCCCCTTCATCATGTGTGTTTTAGGCCTGCCTAAGGAGTGAAATGATTCAGGATAGAAATACAAAAAAAACAAAAAGAAAAAAACACAAATAGCCGTAGTAGTTGCTGGTAGTTGCTATGAAGCTTAGCAGCGGAGCGAGCTTGCTTGTTACACTCCTGAAAAAAAACATCATTGCGCAGATTTTATGCAAAATTACCACTTTGGATATGATTGCAGATATGTAAATTTATACAAAAGAAATGTATAAAAATAAAAAAATAAATCCTCAGTGCTGTAAAAACTTCAGCAATGTGGATTTACTAAGGAATATGACCTTCCCCATAGAAGTCAATGGGGAAAAGAGAGAATCACTTCAATATCCATATCTCCCCTTCTCTAAAAATTTTCTTTTTTTAATCACACATCCATCAGCCAGCTGCCTACCAGAAACAAGTTTCAGACGATCAACGATTTACTGTATAATTATTATTACATTATCTTGTTAACTACCATATTTTTTATGAATTATTATATTCATTTTATGTTCATCTGGCATTTTACCATCTTTTGAAACATGCTATTTTTTTTTACTTACCTTTTTAGGCTCCTTTCACACTAGTGATTTTGCCGTTATTGAAGTTCCGTCGCATGCGATGGAACTTCAATAACGGAGAAATCACTAGTGTGAAAGGAGTCTTAGATAAAGCACATGCATGTCATTATTTTTCTTTTTTAACTAAACTTGACATCTTTCATCGTTTTTTTTTCCAGAAAACTATAACTATGCATCTTCCAATTTAAGTGCCAGCCTATCACTGGGTGTGATGAATTCTTCATTACCAACTCCATGCCATGGTGTTCAGTCATCCAACCCAATCATTTCCATTATTCCATCAGCAAGTCATTCATCTGGATATGGAGGGAATCCTGAGAATGAAGCCTCTGGATACTACCTATCTCCGAACATAAGGCCTAATGGAGCACCATTAGAAAGTCCTAGAATTGAAATCACTTCTTGTCTGGGGATTCACAGTGGCAATAACCAGTTTTTTCATGAAGGTGATGTGGAAGAATCCATACCTAAACGAACACTTTCTACTGCTACGTTGAACTTACCAAATGTTGACACCTACCGAGACCCTTCTTGCTTGAGTCCAGCAAGCAGTTTGTCTTCCAGAAGCTGTAACTCAGAAGCTTCCTCTTTTGAGTCAAATTATTCTTATCCATATACTTCCCCTCAGACCTCTCCATGGCAATCACCTTGTGTATCCCCCAAAACCACTGAGCCAGATGACGGCTATCACAGAAATATGGTGGCCTGTAATTTGGTAAACTCACCCAGGCATTCCCCATCTACATCTCCCAGGACAAGTATATCGGAGGAAAACTGGCTCACTGCTCCAAACTCACGTCCTACATCTCCGTTCAAAAGAAAATATAACATCAATGGTAGACAAACCTCTTACTCTCCTCACCAGTCTCCTACTCCATCTCCTCACAATTCCCCCAGAGTTAGCATCACTGAGGAGACCTGGCAGGGGAACACTCACCAGTATACCAATTTGGCTATAGTGGCAGCTATCAATGCTCTTACCACTGACCCCATAGACATGAATGATGGCATTCCAATTAAATCCCGGAAAACAGCAATAGATCACACCCCAAATATGGCTCTAAAAACGGAGCCCATTTGTGATGAACATGACACACTGTCACTAGCCACCGATTTGCCATCAGAAGACTTCTACCACATCAGGAAAACCATGCCTTGTGAACAATATTTATCAGTGCCACAGCATCCTTATCACTGGGCCAAACCAAAGAACATTTCCCCAACATCCTATATGAGGTAAGACATTAAAATTAGGTACCGTATATAAGGTATTCATTCATTTGAGTGCACATTAAACTGTTGTACCATTATTGTAATTTTAGATAGAAATTTGACACAAACATGCTTCAAATTATGGGTAATGGTTATGTTTCTTTGTTTGCAAATTCTGTTTACAACATAAACAAGTTTTTTTTAACAAAATTTGGCAATTTATTTTCTCCTCTAAGGCTGCTTTCACACTGTGAAAAGTATCCATTATATAACATCTGTTATAAAATAGAGGGCGATCGTGGGGTTAAACCGCCATTAGAAAATCCCTCACATACGTTTAGAAAATCCCATTATAGTCTATGGGATTTTTCTAATAGCCGTTTTAAACCGTTAACGGGCGTTATTTTATGACGGAAGATAGTAACGGGAGAAATAGTGCATGCACTATTTCTTCCGTTCAATCGCCCGTCACAAAATAACGTCCGTTATGAATAACTGGTGATAACGGATTAAAACGGCTATTAGAAAAATCCCATAGACTATAATGGGATTTTCTAACGTATGTTAGGGATTTTCTAATGGCGGTTTGACCCCGCGATCGCCCACTATTTTATAACGGGTGTTATATAACGGGTACTTTTCACAGTGTGAAAGCAGCCTAAGTCTTTAGAGCGAGATACGTGTCGTACAAATTGTATGCAATGAGGCAAATTTTCTATTGAAAATGATGCACATGCTGATTTATTATGCGTTTTAGTCTCTTTTTTTTTTTTTTTTTGCTGTTTCATGAAGGGGATATGGCTTTGGTATTAAAGGCGTGGCTTTAGCTAAAAGGACGTAGCCTAAACTGCGATTCCACGTTTCAAAATTGTGTCAGAATTCTGAGGATTCAGGTTTAAATTAAGCTGACTTATTATTATCCATAATGCAACGCATTTCGCAGCAAATCCGCTTCATCAGGCATGTTGGGAACAGGAGAGGCCAATAGTATTTATATTACATCATTAACCCTTAGATGAACATACAAAGACATTCTGTCGTATTGTTGAAGGGGTGCCTGTTGTATCTGTGGCTTAGGGCCAAGACAAGAAAAACTGCATTTATTACAGTTTATGCTAGAGAGCTAAATTTTCCATATTTGATATGAGTCACTTTTTATACAGCTATTTTCTCAGAGTGCTTGTAGCTGCAAAATCCAGTTTCTGTTATTAAAAAGGTTTTTGGGTTAGTAAACAAATATACCCAAAGGCAGAGGATCATAGTAAAAACTTATACTCACCCCTCCGCTGGCTCCCAGTCCATGGCTCCTATTGCACTCACCGGCAGAAATGCCTTAGTGATGTCACTGTACACGGTACTGCAATCAGTTTGTAGCCTTGCTGGTCATGTTTACTTGCTCTTTTTTATTTTATTTTTTATTGTTACTACCATCCCCTGCCCCTGGGAAATGTTTTATAAAGCCAAAAACTTTCACTATACATTATTTTTTCACAATTTATTAGTTGAAAGGTTTTATATTTGACTGCAGTATAGACGAGTATAAAAAATGTAAGACCAGTAAGTTTTCTGAGTCACAGATGTTAAGTCTGCTGAGACAGACAGTGTTGAAAGTCCCCATTTAATCATGGCAAAAGCTACAGATCATGAAACACATGATGTATGAGCAACATATGAAACAGATAAAAACACTGCATTCTTGAGTCCGAATTAAGGCATATACATTCCACGTCTTCCCAAAAAAAAAAAGTATCAAATTTTAGACAAGTTATTATCTTATGCTGAAGAAGCTGATATTAGCATTGTAGGTAGTTGGACTCTTATGCTATTCCCTCTGAGGATATGGTCTGCATATTTCCATTTCAGTCCCCAAAATGCATAAATCTTCTGCAAGGTATAGAAAAAAGAGAATCAGCTATATGTCTTGTGGCTGTAAAATATATTGCCTGGCAGGCTCCCTAGGCAGTGAGGGGGTTAAACAATGAAAAGATAGTGACCATAAAGCGGAAGTTTGTTGTGTGGTTGCATATTCATGGTGCAGAGGCCTGTCTCATGCAATGTCTCAGCTTTTTCAGAAGCTGAAAGTGTCAAATATTTACATTGCTTAAATTGATCTTAGTGCATTCTACGTCTGGGCCTATGTCACTCATGCAAACAAGCATCGTAACACATTATATGAGGGTAAATTGTGAGAAATATTTTTTTGTCATGTTCCCATAATGCTTCTTATCACAAGGGTGCACATACTTATTCCTAATGCATAGAAAACGTTAAACCAAGTTGATGCAAATGCTTCTCGCCCATTAACAATGTTATAGTTGACATTATTCAATCTGTCCGCTGAGGCCTTAGCATTATTTTCTAATAACAGATCATTTTATTAATATAGAAATGATTTTACTCCAACAATAACAGTCTGACACTGTCCCGTTAGTAATGACTTGTAGGGACCCACCCCTTTGCCAAGGGGAGTAGTAATAGTTGTAGATTTAGGCTATGTTCAAATTACTGTTGAGCCCTCTCGCAAAAGGATGGAATTCAGCGGATAAAAAAATGCATGTACTATGTTTTTTCCCCACTCACCTCCCCTAAGATAATAGACACCTGATGGATCCCATATAAGTCAATGGGATCTGTGGGGACTAGGATATGTCTGTTGTGCAAAGGGTTGGAGCACATCGGTAATATGAACATAGCCTTATTCATCGGTTTCTTTGAGAGCTACATAGAAACATTACATCAGTTTATTGCTCTGAAAATATGGTTTTGTATTGTTATTTCACAGGAAATACAATTATTTGCTAAAACAGACTAGTCAGCAGATCTGACAGATAATTCTTAAAGGGGTTTTTATGATATTTAACATTGACTACCTATTTATAGGATATATCAAGAAAAGGCTTCAAGGGAACCCGGCTTCACGTGGCTGAATGACCACAACAGGTGAACGGTAAAAGGAATTTATTTGACCAGAATGCAACGCGTTTCGCTGCGCATGCGCAGCGAAACGCGTTGCATTCTGGTCAAATAAATTCCTTTTACCGTTCACCTGTTGTGGTCATTCAGCCACGTGAAGCCGGGTTCCCTTGAAGCCTTTTCTTGATATTGCCATATATCTACCGGAGGGCAGCAGTCGACCTACTACTATCCTATGCTTACATCATTGTTGTGTATAAAGTTGCACAGCCACCCAGGGTGAGCAATTTATTTATTTAGTTATCTCACTACGGGACCTTAAAGGGGTATTCCAGGAAAAAACTTTTTTATATATATCAACTGGCTCCAGAAAGTTAAACAGATTTGTAAATAACTTCTATTAAAAAATCTTAATCCTTTCAGTACTTATGAGCTTCTGAAGTTAAGGTTGTTCTTTTCTGTCTAAGTGCTCTCTGATGACACCTGTCTCGGGAAACGCCCAGTTTAGAAGAGGTTTGCTATGGGGATTTTCTTCTTAACTAGGCGTTTCCCGAGACACGTGTCATCAGAGAGGATTTAGACAGAAAAGAACAACCTTAACTTCAGAAGCTCATAAGTACTGAAAGGATTAAAAAATTTTAATAGAAGTAATTTACAAATCTGTTTAACTTTCTGGAGCCAGTTGATATATAAAAAAAAGTTTTTTCTGGATAACCCCTTTAACGTTACTACTCTACGTTACTACGCCTGTCTCTTTTATCTCTATTTATAGGATAGGCCATCAATATCTGATCGGCGGGGTGCTGATACCCAGCAACCCACCACCAGCTGTTCTGCAGAGCATAAAAATAAGAATAAATATGTTTGGTACCACTGCAGCGCCACTTCAGGCACAGTGATGCTATTTTCTTTTAAACCAGTGGGCTGTCCATATAATATATAAACTTTCTGGGTCCTAAAGAATTAAAGACTCCCTTTGTAGCCCCTCTAAGCCCAGGTTAACCGATGAGGCTTATGAATGGGAGGACCCTTCTATTAAGTCAGAATAGAGTATGTGAAAGGGGTATTTAATAGTACTACACTCTACAACTTCTTTAATGGGGTACTCCGCTGCTCAGCGTTTGGAACAAACTGTTCCGAACGCTGGAGCCAGCGGCGGGAGCTTGTGACATCATAGCCCGGCCCCCTCAATGCAAGTCTATGGGAGGGGGCGTGACAGCCATCATGCCCCCTACCATAGACTTTCATTGAGGGGGCGGGGCATGATGTCATGAGGGGGTGGGGCTATGATGTCACAAGCTCACGGTGCCAGCTCCAGCACTCGGAACAGTTTGTTCCAAACGCTGAGCAGCGGAGTACTCCTTTAAGTGGTAAAAGACTAGAAAAATGATTCTTACAATTTGGACAATACCATTTTTTTTTCTTCAGCTTAAAAATATCTTTCGTCAACGATTTATCATCCATTTAGTAAATTATTTCAATCCTTATTTACGCTTATTTATGTTACAATGGCATTAGTAATTAAACATGGATTTTGTCTATTTCAGGATTTTATCTTTAGTTCTTCAAATAGAATTGTCTAATATTTTTGATTGAGCCCTCATAGCTGTCAGATTCTGCTGTAGTCAGAACCCAGTCAGCTTTTTACATTGCATTAATACACGCCAAGTAAAATCTCCAGCTCATGTAGCAAACATAGTTATAGAATCGTGCACATTTTATCAGATACCAGCATGCATGCTAAAAACGAGAAATTGCAACTATCTTATCAGTTGTGTGATATCAGCTGACATATGTAATCTTCCTTCTATGGATGTGAAGTTAAAAAAAACATTTTTAAGGTCACTGCTGTGTAAATGTGAGATAATAGAGTGAAGTAATAAAAAAAATGAAAAGTATACGATACAGAGGCAAACTGCACTGCTACTGAGAAGCCCATCCATGTAGCGAGCCACGTTTTACACTGGAGTACGGCACTAACAACTCAGGGATTTGTAAATGACTCTTCGATGTTTACATTTGTCATGATATGGAGCAGCTGCAGTTTTTCACGTTTCAGATACATACTGGACTGACAATGACGTGAAATCTGCGAGCACCTGGGTCAGAGTTAATCCAAGAGAAAAGCACTGATGTATTTATTAAATGTGCTGTAGACATTTTAGAGGATTTTTCATCTGATGTCAAAAGTTTTTTCTAAATTAAAAAATTCAGCAATGTCTACAATAAATGTTTTTAATCAGTTTTTTATGTCCAAGGTTGTAAATATTCATTCACATAAATGCATTTTCTCCTGTATATTAGTGGAATAGCAGAAGAAAAAATTCTGCTTCTCCCTCTACAAAATACCATCGCCTGAAGGATCCCATTATAAATGGCCGTTTAGGGACAGGGCATAACGGCAGTGTGAAAGTAGCCTAACTGATGTAAAAATTACATTTGGATAAGTATACACATAATTTTTTAAGAAACATAGATCAAAGAAGCACCATTAAAAAGGATACTTAGTTGTCTATCCACTGTTTGCTTCATTGAAAGAACTTGAAAATATAGTAAAAATATACAAATCAGCCACAACATTAAAACCACCGGCCTAATGTTACATAGGTCTACCTTGTGCCGCCAAAGCAATTTTGACTTACGGTAGGGTCACACGGGAGCGCATCCGCAGTGTATTTGATGCTGCGGATGCGCTGCCGGCAGTCAAAGAGCCACAGCGGAACAAGCTCCCTACTGCTGCTGCCGTAGCTCTGCGTGTCCACTGGTGACTGCCGTTGGGAAATCATCAGGTACGAGCAGACTCGCAGAGCTCTATGATTGGCAGCAGCACATCCGCAGCATCAAATATGCTCTTGTGTCACCCTACCCTTAAAGGGGTTTTACCATGATTAACTCTCCACAGCAAATTTTATATTTTGTTAGGTTGGATGAAATGAAACATATGTCTTAAAAAAAAAAAAAAAAAAACCACACAGACATGCCCTTATTTCCTTGTCTCTGCCTTCTTCTTATCCTCTCCTCTTGTCATATGAAAATCTGTGTGGTGGGCAGAGCTTCAGACTTTCACATGGTTTGCCCTGAACTCTATTTCCCAGCAGGCATTAGTGCACATGCTTTATCCTGTGCTGCATAGTGAGAGTCATCCATCAGGAGAATGTCATCTTAATGAATAGTAAAGTTATCTCTCCTCATACAGTGTGTTGTTATAGGGAATAATATATTTCCTTCCTCCCCTGCCTAGTGAATTTAGGGTTACAGCCTGTAATATAGAAACTAGAGCAGGATATGATATAATATTATATGACATATATTTACCTCATCCTGGCCAGTGAATATTCAGCCAGACTTTCTCATACAAATTTACTTCAGTTAATGATTTACTTGTAGAAGATTGTAGCTAGATAGACTACAGCATATACAGCTGCTACACTGATCTATCTGTCCATATCCTGTGTGTGAGGAGAACTGAGAAACTGACAATGCCTGACCAGAAGAGGAAACAGCCTACAGGACATATTCCATGGCAACAAGCAAAAAACAAAACGGCATCCAGCCTATACTGATAGTGCCGCCTTTTAAAAACGATTTCTGATAATTATGTGTATTTACAAACATGTTTAACGGGGTACTCCGGCGATAAGACATCTTATCCCCTATCCAAAGGATAGGGGATAAGATGCCTCATCGCGGGGGTCCCGCCGCTGGGGACCCCCGTGTTCTTTCACGCCACACCCCGTTAGAATCAGCCCCCGGAGCGTGCTCGCTCCGGGTCTGATTACTGGCGATCACGGGGATGGAGCATAGTGACGTCATGGCTCCGCCCCCTTGTGACATCACACTCTGCCCCCTCAATGCAAGCCTATGGGAGGGGCCGTGACAGCTGCGCCCCCTATTTATTGGTTATTATGAGAAGTAACTAGTAAATGTAATATTTTAATACCTTCTTTCAATGATTAGACTTTTTGGTGATATCATGTTTTGACCTTTTGACTTACTATCTGGTTCCCAGACAACACTTAATCTCTAGATGGTCCTGTTGCCCATGTACCATTGTAGGTGCTTTTGTGGGTGGACAAGGGTCCACATGGTTGGTTCTGATGTGTCCGAGGTTATGAAACTTCATAGGGTTTTTCTCTCATACATTTTAATAAATCATGGTCCTTGTCTTTTGTCACAACCAATTGAAATATTTTTTTTTCAGTTGTGCTACAGTAGCTCTTCTATTGGATCGGACCAGATGGGTTATGCTTCACTCTCCATGTGCGTCAACAAGCCTTGGGTGCCCATGTCCATGTTGTTAGGTTCCACTAACAGCACACCATGAGCACTCCTCAAGAACTTTCATATTGTAGATCCTCTGATCAGTTGTTGGGCCATCACCCTTGTCAGAGTCACCCTGACCCTTATATTTGCTCAATTTTTTTATTTCCAACACATCAAGTTACAAAAAAATAAAAAAATATAAATATATATATATATATATATATATATATATATATATATATATCTATCCCATCCTTGGCAGATTCCATTGTCATTAAATAATGTTATTCACTTCTATTGTTACATTTAATATTATGGCTGATCAGAATAATCTTTATGTTATAAAGGGTTTTTTAGTTTATATAATTAAAAAAAAAAAAACATTTCGAAAAAAAAGTTTATAGCCTTTTTAGGTAAATTTCCTTATGTAAAAGAAGAGTTAACATTGACTCAGTACCAGAGCTCTGTATGCCTTGGGCAAAATAAGAAGCATATCTTTCAGTCCTCACAGTCTCTCTTGTGATTCATGGGAGATTTGTTTTGCACAGAATACAGTTGTTAATTAATTCACACATTTATATGTGAGATAACAACTACATAAAAAATAATCCCGGTCTATGAGAGCTTACTGTATCACAGCATGTGGTCTGTGCTTTGCCTAAAATGTATCTTACTTTAAAATGGTAAAATGTTTGGAACAATGAAGTTATATTTATACAGTTGACAGTCTCTGGTCATTCCTTCAAAGCCAGTCATGGTATGAGATGTCAGAAACACTATAGATCGCACGTGCTGGGAAATGTCATGTCAGTTTAATCCTCACACATGCTGCATTTTGCTGCGTATTTGCTGCTGCGTATTTTCCTACCCATTGAAGTCAAAGGGTAGCAAAATCAGCTGCGAATTTTGCTACCCGTTGACTTAATTGAGTAGGAAAATGCACAGCAGATATGCAGCAAAATATGGCACATGTGACCCTACCCTAACGTAGTCTTGACATGATACTATGCAACTCTGGCCACAAGAAGTTTACCAAAAGGAAGCATTTATCACATGCCCACTTGATAGCTTATAAATGTAAAATTTATAAGGGGGGGAGGGTCTGTTTATTGGAACCCCCCTATGGCCAAAAAAGGGGACCAATGGAGCACTGCACTGTTGCTGTCAGTGCCCTCAAAATAAATGAGTAGTTGAGCATGTACCTTGCCACTTCAAGCCCCTCCCATCCATAATCTTGAAACTGGTAGATTCAATAAAGATGCCTGGTTTACTTGTGGTAAGAAGAAAAACAGCTGAACAGCCATCTTTCCCATAAGCATGAGCAAACCAGGCACATTTATTGCCATAAAAGATGGGGATAAGCTGCTGCCAGACACTTGGCTGAATTTATCTTCCTGGGGGAACATAGCTACAAGCATGTTAAAAGTCACGCTTCCTTATTTCCTTCAAGGCAGTTGGCTCCCTCATATGCATGAGATCACAAGGATCTGCCAATATCTATCCAGTGTGTTTGGCCAGCTACATCACTGACGACACATGCATAAAACATTTTGTATCATTTTCCATTGTGCAAACATATTGCAAATATAATGAAGAGCTGATAGTAGGTAATCATTCATAAGTCATATATTACCAAGGTATATCTGAGGTCACTAAATAGCCCCATTTCCTAAAAGACATGCAATAGTAAATATCTTCTTCCTGTCCATAGCAGCCAAGCATAGATCAGTATTTAGTTTGTAAACATTAATAAAAAAATGAAATACAGATGTTGAATGGTTGCTAAGGACAGCAATGCTATGTTTGTCATACATGAAACCTATAGTGCCTCATACAATGGCGGCCTCTGTACATGAGTGCTGGGGTCAGCACAACACAAATGTGCTTGCAAAAAAAAAAATTAGGAGTCATTGCAAAAGTTATATAAACATACTCGAGCGGACAGGAAATTTCCACTTACAGTTCACTATTACATTGCCTTGTTGACCATCATTAGTAAGAACTTGAGTGCATTAGAGCTTCACTTTCTCCCTTCTTTTTTTTTTTTTTTTACAAAACAACAGAAAAGATACAAGTTGCTGACATTTTTCTATCCAGTAGGCTTCCAAAGGTCGACTCTAAGGGCCCATGCACACGTGTATTATAGCCTATGTACGAGCTGTGTATTTCACGGCATTATTGTATCCTCTCGTGTTACATCAGGAAAGCCTGTCAGAAAATAAACTTCTGTATCAGCCAAACTACACTTAAAGTATTATATGTATATGGTGCACAATACTTGTCTTTATTGGACTAGTACCAGTCTCTTAAGAGTTTGTCCAATGGGTTGTCAATTATACATGCACCAAGCGGCTGGCACATCACACAGCTCTCTGCAGAGCACATCTAGGCAGCCTCTGGATGCCAGGACTCCATCCACTGATCGTGTTTTCTATGTGGATATACCCTGTAATGTTGGCCCATCTTATGTTCAGCATACGACATGGCTGTTATCGGACATCTTTATGGAGTGAAGACCAGTTTGTCTATCAGGACTGTACCCTGGACTGTTATGCATATGGTACACTCATACTGCCGGTCCATTCCCTGATGATGTCACGGCCATCTAGTAACAGAATTGCATGGGGTGGTACCTGAATCATTGTGATTGCCACATTGTTGACTGAAATTGATGCTTTTTAACTGTACCTATCTAGGTTTCTTTGTATTCTGTCCAGGACCCAGTGACCACCATTCAGGCCCCTAGGTAAACTGAATACAGCATATCAAATACACTGATAGTTGTTGAGTTTTATGCACGATTTATGAAAAGTTTCATTTTAGGCACTTCCAAAGTTTTATGTTTGTTTATACTTCAGTAGTTTATACTTCAAGTGTAGCCATGCTGCCATATGAACTTACTTTGTCTCAGAATAACAATAATGTGGTGAAACCCACAGTTTTTATGACTTTTATTATATATAACTGTACATTTGAAAAGATATGTGGATATATATATATATATATATATATATATATATATATATATATATATATATATATATAATATCTTTCTAAGTCAGATAGATTTAAGGTCTTATGTCAAGCAATATTGACATGAAAACTGTACCTTTTTATATACAGGGGACTGACTCTAAGCTTTTTTTATTCTTCTTTTAACATTAACTCAACTAAAGATTAGATTTTGCTTGACAGACAGAGTGCTTCAGATCTTTTACATATTTGTTTTCTAGGAAAATTCTAGCAGCAATGAGATTCAGTTGATTGGCTCTATACAGATTTCGATCACACAGATTTCCACTGTTTTGGTCACAATATGTTTCCTGCTCCCACTCAATATGTTTCCATCTGACCTTAGCAACTTTTGCTCTGTTCTGGTAAAAGCCAATACAGGAGAGAAATGGGAGCTATTTTGTTAATCTCACTTTTTAGCTAAACTTCCTTCCACAGTGAAAGTCCATCAACATACTTGTTTGCAGAATTATTTTAAATAGATTCCTACGTCACTAGGGTCAAAGACTACACAATGGAGTGATCCCTTTATGTTGTTTTTAAAAAAAATGGGCTGCGACCATACTTCCTCTTGGTGCACTTTAATGTTGTAATACTATGTATGTATGTATGTGTGTGTATATATATATAATATTTATATGTGAAAAAAACTATAAAACTGAAACTGAACACCTAAATAATTCACTCCATAGACTCATTATTTATTCCCATGTTTATATCTGCATTGGATGAATTTCAGTTTTAACCTTAAGGCTACTGTTTACACAGTGTAAAATGAATAGCAAAATACAGCCATAAAACAAATCCAAATTTTGACTTTAATAATGTGCACAATAGAAGTCTATGGAAAGACAATAGGAGTCTATGAAAATAAGTCACTGGAGCAAAAAAGGTCGGATTTGACAGCTGGTGAGGTGATTGAGCGTGCTGCCGCGAACTTCATAGCAATATGACTCGCAATTGTATTGGGTCTCAGGAGTGAGACCCGTGCCATCTAAACTTTTGTTGTCTGGGCCGGTATGTCAAAAGTCTAGTTTTCTAATATACTTTCTGCATAAATTCTTAAAATTTTTTAGGATTCGATTGTGTAAATAGCTGGACACCTATTTGTCCATAATATTACCAGAACAGGTTTTTATCTGCTGCTTGTGTCAAATAAAGTCTATATTGAATGACTCCAAGCAGAGATCTGAAAAGACTATGGGAACATGTATAACTTATATAAAGAATAATAACCAATGTGTAAATAATATTCATTGACCCTGATTTACTAAGAGTGGAGTGTAGGTTTCTTTGCTGGTTTTAATTTCCTACAATTTTTTTTCCACGGTATTTACTAAGGCTTCCCTACATTTTCCACTTTCCCTACATTTTGCTTTTTTTTACACATGTTCTGATCTGTGGAGTTTTCCTCAGCTCAAATCCACCACATTTTCTGTGGAAGCCTTAGTAAATATGTTGGGTTTTTGTGGAAATGTTGGGAACACGCCCCTTTTTGGTGACCATGCCCCCTTTTCCAGACAGCCATGCCCTTTTTTGGGGTTTTCTCAGTAAAATGGAGAGTTAGGGTGCATTCACACCACGGTTTTGCAATACAGTTCCTGTATCAGGTTTTTGATGAAGAACGGATTCCTCAAAACCTGACTAAACTGTATCAAAATGTGTGTACAAATTTAAAACCGTAAACGGTTTAAAAAATGATGTCCGGTTGCATCAGTTTTTTAAGAAAAAAGTATATGTTTTTAACTTTTCACTCCATTATAAATAAAGTTTCACTTGTTTGATTGAAATTCCAAGAAAAATAATTATGCAAAGTCAAAAACCGTATGGTGCAAACCGGATGGAACCGTACGCACATACGGTTCTGTACGGTTCCTATTGACTTCAATGTTTTTAAAAAAACGTATACGGTTTAATACAGTTTTTCACCCGGACCAAAAACTGTGGTAGACTACGGTTTTGGGTACAGGAAAAAAAAACGGACAAAACCGTACAGGATGCAAAACTGACACAACCGGATGCATCTTTTGGCATATGGTTTTCAGTGGAGAGTCAATGCATACAGTTCTATACAGTTTTCACATTGAAAATGTATATGGGAACAGTATTGCAAAAACGTGGTGTGAACACGTTGGGTTTTTTCAATTCTGGCACAAATTCTGGCGCAAGTTCTGGCATAGACAGAATTTCTGGTGCACAACCCATCGAAACTTGTCAGGTTTGCAATAGTAAATGAGGGCCAATGTGTAAAGAATTCTGCTTATGCCTAAGACTTGCTTTCTTCGCATGTATTTGAAGTATTTGTGCATTTCTGCAGTTTTTCTAAAGTGCTGTATAGTAATTTGCCTGCCCCACCATAGTACTTTTGTACCTTATTTCTTTCTTAAGGTGCCATATGGCCGAAAGCTCTCTCTTCTGATTTCCACATACACATGAATGCTTGGCACAGCCAAACGTTTGTATGTTCTCTATGGAGAGAGGAGTAAACTCCTGCTGGTCAGCTCTGGTGGTGGATTATCTCTCAGAGATCAAAAGTAGTTGAAATCCAACATGCTCAACCCTTCATTTACCAGCATCATATGTCCGGGGAGAGTCAGGAGGCCACCATACACTTTAGACAGTCAGCCATCCCTGACGAAATCAGCAGAGTTTTCCGCCATTTGTTTAAGTATATGGGGACATTTTGTCTAAAGTTTTTTTTTCTTTCTATAGCTTTTTAAATTTATTATTGTGTTATGTAAAGAAATTTGTAGTATATTTGCCCTTCATCGAGCTCTGACCTCTTATAACCAGAAAGATAAATCCTTCCTGTTAATACAGTATTACTCCATCATCTGCTTATTTATTAATACTCTCACTCTGAAGACAATTAAATGTGGTTAGATTCATGGAAAGGGAAACAATGTACACACAGTTTCCATTCACATAAGGAGTGCGGTGGCAAGGGTAACATCAGTGGCCATTCATCTTCATGAAGGGGAAAGAGGTTTTGGCCACTTCACGGGCTTCTAAATTACTTATGTCATGGCATTAGACCTATTGATGAAATTTTAAATGTAAGATAGTGAGGGATAGGCAGCTAATCATGGTCTCTAAAGTAATAGTGCCAAATTCCTGTGGTGTGGGATAATACACTTTGTGTTAATATTTAATAGCTGTTAAATAGCTATTCTTTTCCATTACAGCCCCTCTTTGCCTGCCCTTGATTGGCATCTGCCGTCACAATCAGGACCTTATGAACTTCGCATTGAAGTGCAGCCCAAATCTCATCACAGGGCTCATTATGAGACGGAAGGAAGCCGCGGGGCGGTGAAGGCATCTACTGGGGGACATCCCATTGTGCAGGTAACCATGTGATAGAAGGCATTGTTTGATCCTGGCATTTCATCAAAAATGTTACAATCCACAATAATGTGTAGAGGAAGATAAAACATTTTTTCCCAGGGATATCTAAAATGCATACATTGTACTGTACTTTAGAAGTTGATGGCTTTACAGGAGCTTCTTTCCTACTGAATTAAAGGTGTACTCTGGCCTTTAATACATCTTATCCCCTATCCAAAGGATAAGATGTCTGTTCAAGGGGTTCCCGCCGCTGAGGACCCCCGCAATCTGTCATTGCGCACCCACCTTTGTGAGCTCTCTGCAGCGCTGGAGGCTCCAACTGTGTAGCTTGACGACCACGTGGTCGGAGTTGTGACGTCACAATACTCCGGGCTACACATTTGGAGCCCCCAGCGCTGCGGAGAGCACACAAAGGTGGGTGCTCAATGACAGATTACGGGGGTCCCCAGTGGCAAGACCCCTGCGATCATACATCTTATCCCCTATTCTTTGGATAGGGGATAAGATGTTTTGGGGCCAGAGTACCCCTTTAGATATTTTTTCTGGTCAGCACCCAAAGGGATATAATCTTAAATGTTGTAGAAGTCATAAAAAGACACACTTGACAAAGTTACCTGGTTGCTAAAGGGATAGCCTACATTGCATAATTGTTAAGATTGAGGCTAGTCAAAATATCCTTTATTTTGGACACCTTTTGTTCTGAAAGCAAAGTTGGTGTAAGCTTAGGCTATGTTTTAGATGTCAGAAATTCCACATAGATGCGTAATCCTGCAACCACATTAATTTGGCCAGAATTCCGCATCTTTCTACATCTATGCAGAATTTCCGCATTAAAGGGGTACTCCACTGGAAAACATTTTCTTTTAAATCAACTGGTGCCAGAAAGTTAAACAGATTTGTAAATCACCTCCATTAAAAAATCCCAATCCCTTCAGTACTTATCAGCTGCTAAATACTACAGAGGAAGTTCTCTTCTTTTTGAATTTCCTTTCTGTCTGACAACATGCTCTCTTCTGACACCCTTGTCCATTTTAGGAATTGTCCAGAGTAAGAGCAAATTCCAATAGCAAACCTTTTGCACTGGACAGTTCCTGACATGGACAGAGGTGTCAGCAGAGAGCATGTTGTCAGACAGAAAGGAAATTAAAAAAGAAAAGAACTTCCTCTGTAGTATACATCATCTAAAAAGTACTGTAAGGATTGGGATTTTTTTAATAGAAGTAATTTACAAATCTGTTTATCTTTCTGGCACCAGTTGATTTAAAAGAAAATGTTTTCCAGTGGAGTACCCCTTTAATTCCTCAGGGATACTCAGACTGCTTTTTATTCATTGCGTAAGTTTTGTGCAGAATTTGCACAAAATCTGCAGTTTGCTGAGAAAAAAAGCCCCATTCACTTCAAAGGACTTCTGTAGCTGAATTCCGCAAAAATATGAGACATGACTTATATTTTTGTGAAACATGGAATGCAGAATTTTAGCTGCGAAATGTCCGATGAAGTTAATAGGCTATGAACACATGCAGAAATCCATGCAGAAATTCTGCAGTGTGATCATAGATAGCAATCCCTAAATCATGTGAAAAGGGAGAGCATGTGTAAAGGGGTATTCTGGTGTACAAAACTTATGCAAGTACAAAGTAAAACCCAACATGACCTGCAAAAGTGGGTGGAGGTTTGCTTTTCAGCAGTCAGGAAAATACAGGGGAGGAGAACAGCCTGAAAGCCAAGTCCACTCTTGCTGCATCAAGGAGGAGTAACAGGTTGCAAAAATGCAGCTGTAAGGCCCCATGCACACTACATAAATTCCATCAGTGGATCAATGCCATCTGGATTTGGGGTTCATTTGCTACCGAAATTAACTCCTCCGATTCGAAGTGTTGTATTGTTGTGCTGGGTGTTGTGACCCTACAACCTTTTTAAAGTTTCTTGTCTGAATGCGCAATACCCCATAAAACTAAAAATTGAAATGGTGGTATGAAGCTTGCAATATTCCAGAAAAAAATTAAGGTGATACTTTAAAGGAGTAGTCCAGTAGTGAACAAGTGGTGAACAACTTATCCCCTATCCTAAGGATAGAGTATAAGTTGC
Organism: Hyla sarda; assembly: GCF_029499605.1. Lineage (NCBI taxonomy): Eukaryota > Metazoa > Chordata > Amphibia > Anura > Hylidae > Hyla > Hyla sarda. Next base: position 238,169,975 of record NC_079193.1, on the reverse strand, counting down.
AGATCGCGGGGGGGGGGGTCCGACCGCAGGGTCCTCCCCGCGATCTCCTGTACGGGGCCCCGACAGCCCGCGTGAATACAACTCTATGGCAGTATCGGAGCGCTGCCTTCGGCAATCTCCAGCTCTGCCATAGCGATGTATTGAGGGGGCGTGTCAGCCGCCGCTTTGTGCGGGGGTCGACACCCGCTATCTGGCCGGAGATCCTGGCCCCCGTACAGAGAGATCGCAGGGGGCCCCAGCGGTCGGACCCCCTGCGATCTCAAACTTATCCCCTATCCTTAGGATAGGGGATAAGTTTTTCACCACTGGACTACCCCTTTAAAACTAACACACTTTCTGTTCACAGTACCAGTCTATATATTGCTTTTGCTAAAACATTCAGTTCACTATGACGAGTGGTGCAGCTTGTGCTGTACAATGTGTTGCTTTTGCTCCATGCTGCCTAGACATTCAGTGAATTTCCTGAATCTTTTAGCTAGGGCTGGGCAGTATGACCAAATATGTGTATCATGGTATTTTTGTAACTTATGTCGGTTCCACGGTATATATAACGGTATTTCTTTCACCCCCCACCCCAAATCATGTGACCCGCCAGCGCTGTTCTGCTCCCCCCCCAAAATCATGTGACCCGCCAGCGCTGTTCTGCTCCCCCCAATGATCAGCCCAGCGGGGTACTACTCACATATGTCACCCGCAAGCACTGCCCTCCTTATCTTTATTGGGGGCCGCTGGCGATGGAACTCTATACTGTACGCCAGTGGTCTCCAACCTGAGAGCCGTCAGCCTATCACCAGCCGCAGCGATGCCCCGCCCCGGCCAGTGATAGGCTGAGCCCACTGTCATGTAAGGAGCTCTGGCCGGCTTCTTACATGACAGTGGGCTCAGCCTATCACTGGCCGGGGCATCGCTGCGGCTGGTGATAGGCTGGCGGCTCTCAGACGTTCCCGTCCCCAGCGTAAGGCCAACATAGGTGAGTTTAAAGTTTATTTTCTTTATCTTTTGCAGCCTGGGCATAGGGATACAGTGTGCAGCAGTGCTCACAAACCTGCGGACCTCCAGCTGTTGCAAAACTACAACTCCCAGCATGCCCGGACAGCCAACGGCTGTCCGGGCATGCTGGGAGTTATAGTTTTGCAACATCTGGAGGTCCGCAGGTTTGAGACCACTGGTGTACAGTATAGAGTTCCAGCGCTGGCGGCCCCCCAATAAAGAGGAGTAGGGCAGTGCTTGCGGGTGACATATGTGAGTAGTACCCCGCTGGGCGATCATTAATTGGGGGGGAGCAGAACAGCGCTGGCGGGTAACATGATTTGGGGGGGGGGAGCAGAACTGCGCTGGCGGGTAACATGATTTGGGGGGGGGGAGCAGAACAGTGCTGGCAGGTAATATGATTTGGTGGAGGGGGGGGAGGGCGGGGAGCAGATCAGTGCCTGCGGGTCACATATGATTAGTTCCCCAATGTGGGGACAGCGCTGCTCTGGGCTGATAATTCATTCCCAAGGGGGAGGGGCCCAACTGGTATTGCGGTATGGGAAAAATTAATATCGTGCACCCCAAAAATGTCGGTATTCGGTATGAACCGGTATACCGCCCAGCCCTACTTTTAGCATAGCATATTTTAGTGCACTGTGGTTCTGTGCGGGTTAGCTGTAAATGAGTATAGTTGTACAGTTCACACAAGTTATCTTTTCCTGTACTATAACATTCTGTATCCACAACCATGCCCTCACAAATAAAAGAACATCCTGTATTTTCTTTTAACTAAATTTCTACCACTTGTATATACTTTATTTTCCTGTTAGAAAACACTGGCACATATTTTGCTTCAAATGGCATTTTGCCATTATTTGCTTTAGGAGGAAACCATCTTTTGCACATATTTACTATATTCACTTGCCATTTCACTCCAGCAGTAGAGGTCAGATGATGTTGTAATATTATTAGAGGCTATCTGTTATTATAGACTAAATATTGCATAATACAAGCATGTTGCACCTCCTATTATTCAGCCATTCTTTTTACTGTTTTTATGCCTGTCTCTATTCTTTTTAATAAAAACAAGATGAATGTATCATATACTAAGCACCTAGAAAATAAATCCTTTTTCTGCGTGGGCTGGAAACACAAATTGTATCTAACACATTCTTTGAGGTCTGAACATGAAGAACAGGAAATGTTTTGAGTCAGAATCTGTTAAAAAGTATATATATCAAAATATGTTTCTGTCCAAACAAAGATGAGAAAAATTAGAGGCTGGGAACGTGTTTAGCATAAATGTCATATATTCATTTGTGATGTGTAGACAAGCCAAAATTACACAATCGGAGGAACATTTGCCAAGACCTCTATGCCATATTGCTTCGACAGCATGTAAATTCTGCACTTATCCTTCTCATGTATTAGGTGCAAAAGAAGAACTAGATGTAAATGCCTTATTTGAGTAGGGTACGTAATAAAGAATATTGCGAGAAATCTGAAGCCTATTTATAAAGCATTGCTGAACACCAGTTTTCCGGGCCAACAAAGAATTTAAAGAATGTTTTGCAGAAAATGATGAGCAGCTCTAGCAGTGTGAACTGTTTCTATTGCCAGGGAAAGGTTCGCTGTTTGTAGATAGTGCTATAAAATGAGCTTGGATCTCGCTCTGAAAAGTACTTTCATGCACAATTTTATTTTTATTGAGTATCACATTCTCTAAATCGATTGTATTAGCTTCATGCGTAGTCTCTTCTACACTGTAGAAATCTACTAAGACAGGAAAATGGGCTTTCCACAACTACTGCTCTGTGTTATACCATAATTATAGCTCAGGGTCAAGGAGAAAGTTTAATTACAACTCATTGGGAACAAGGAGAATATTTTTGTAGCCGTGCATCAGGAGGAAGTGGAGGTAGAGTTGGAGTAGTAGACGGAGAGGAAACCTTCCAAATTGGTGTCAGTTCCTCCATGTTTTCATTATCCATTACCTACAATTTATGTATGGGTAATGCACAAATTGCTGGCTCCGTACCCCACCCATGTTTCCTTGGCATTCTCACCTGCACACGTGAACTGAAAAAGCCTGTGTCTATTGTCCATGTGTTTCTAAAATGTATCTGAGGTGCAAAAAAAGACATTAACACACATCTGCGAGCCAGGATGCAATTATTATATGTAATGAAGCCAGACAAACATACCACAAAGCAGACATTTTATAGCTCAATCATAAACGGCTGGCACTTTTTACCAGCAACTCCACATGGGTTATTGCAGTATGCACATGGCCAGCACTTGCCAAATAATACATTCACACATATTCAGCATGAAAAAGATTACATTCAAGTCAATGATTTCATCAGCTGGAAGCCGTAAGTTTGATTGTTGGGATCTGGCCAGTTGTCTCTGTGTTTTAGGCTCGCTTTTTCCCCCGATATACATATATTAACCTGTTGTATATTCCAGGTGGTAGAGCTCGGCAGTTTCATTGTCATGCAGAGCTGCTTCATGGTGTGAAGTTCTTTGGTGTCAGTTATTGTATATCACGTCTGGAACTAAAATTGTCATTAGAGTCCTATAGAAGACATGCTATGAGAGCAAATTGTTTCTTATTAGGTATCTTTTTACATCATATGTATGTCTTTCTTCTTTGTGGAGATTGTTGGCTTTGTCTGCTATGTGTGTAGATCAGCTTTGTATAGCGGTATTTCCTAGCCCCCCCCCCCCATAATAATTATCAGCCCACATCCTCATCGGAGTAAATACTCACATATCACCCGCATGCGTTGCCCTCATCGTCCTGTTTGTTGCGATCGCCAGCGCTGACACTCTATACTGTGTGGTATCCCTATGCCTGGGCTGCAAAAGGTAAACAAAATAAACTTTAATGCACCTACGTCGGCCTTACGCTGGGGACAGGAACGTCGGAGAGCTGTCAGCCTATCACCGGCCGCAGCGATGTTCTGCCTCGGCCAGTGATAGGCTGAGCCCACTGTCATGTAAAAAGCAGGCTTCTTACATGACAGTGGGCTCAGCCTATCACCGGCCCAGGCAGGACATCGCTGTGGCTGGTGATAGGCTGACGGCTGTCCGACGTTCCTGTCCCCAGGAAACAAGTGAGGCCGGTACCGGACTAACGGGAGGTGAGGTAAAGTTTATTTTGTTTATTTTTTGCAGCCCGGGCATAGGGATACAGCACAGTAGAGAGCAGTGGTCTCCAACCTGCGGACCGCCAGATGTTGCAAAACTACAACTCCCAGCATGCCCAGACAGCCAACGGCTGTCCGGGCATGCTGGGAGTTATAGTTTTGCAACATCTGGCGGTCCGCAGGTTGGAGACCACTGGTATAGGGTGTCACCGCCGGCGGCCGCAACAAACAGGACGAGGAGGGCAGCGCATGCGGGTGATATGTGAGTAGTACCCCGATGGGGACAGCGCTGGGCTGGGCTAATAATTAATTGGGGGGGGGGGCATTTATACAACTGTATATACATGCCTATGCCTTCAGTATGAATTTAGCCCAGCAGGAATGTAAGGTCTCATGCCTACTAAATTTTGCTCAGGTGCAGCAGCCTCCCTTGTTTTCAGTGTGATTCTGCTGCAACCGTGCATACTGCTGAATTTTTTCTGCCGAAACGTATTGTCGTCAATGAAAACAGCAAATGTCCAATTGGTCCTAGCACCAACTGAATCAGGTGGCAGAAATTCTTTAGTGTCCATATGCTCCTACTGTATGTTTATATTTAAAGGAGTACTGTGGTGCTAAACAATTTTTCGGTAAGTGTCTGATCGCGGGGGGTCCAACCCCTGGGACCCACTGCAATCTCCTGACTGGCCAACTGTTGGAATGGCTGCAATCTCCTGCCACGCTCTCCCCATAAAAGGAGCATTGCCGCTTCCCACGCGAAGTGGTGGTCAACATGCCCCCTTCATGTAACTTTATGGGAGAGCTGGAGATACATGAACGCTGTATCTCTTGCTCTCCCATAGAGATACATGGAGGCGGCATGTTGGCCAGTGCTTTGTGCGGAGAACAGCAACGCTCTGTTCATGGGGAGAGCAGGGCACGGTGGGCCTCCCAACAGTCAGACCCACGACGATCAGACACTTTTCCCCTATCCTTGGAGTAGGGGATAAATTGTTTAGCACCACCGTCCTACTTTAAAGTCATCTTACATTGTATATTTTTGTCTTATGTCCACCTATAGGTCTATAAGATGCGTACCTTCTATACTCATTTTAGTCCTGGTTTCAGAATAAATGAATACTCTTTTAAACTGTACAGATGTCTTGCATTAAGAAGAATAGAGCCATCTTGGCTTCTGCTTGATAAAGAAGAGTAGGTGCCACCTCTGTTTTTAATAAGTTCAGCATTCAGCCATTGTGTAACCTCTGTCATGCAGACAGGCACCCTTGCACATCATATATTTTGAAGAGGTGTGAACTATTTTTGTGTGAGCATGTAAAAAAAAAATCACCTATAATAAACCAAAATGAACAAAGAACAGATGTCCTCAGCACAAAGGACACACCATTTTATCACTTGGTTCATTTATTTTTGTTACAAGTGAAAGGGATCCATATGAAAACCATACAAGAAAACATATGCAGCTGACCCCTCTGATTTATACAGACGTGGAGAAGCCATGTTTCTGTATAGTTTGGCTCAGCCAGCAACCAGACGCACCATTATTTTTAGGTTACCTGCCAAACGCTGGGTATACAACATGAGGCAAGTGATACATTTTTATATGTCTGGCTGTAATAAAACATCTGGCCTCCATTCTTAGCGTAGTATCTTGGCATGAAAGGCTGTTTGCATCCAAATCGTATTAGTAAAAATCTGTTTGCATTAAAGGCATTATTAATTATAGTAAAATTGCACAAATAAAAAAGAAAATCTTTTTAAATGTTCTATCCTAATAAAGTCTCCCCTTACCATGTGGGATGCAGTACAGGGGAATTTCTGACTTGCTGTGGCCCCAGTATTTTATCATAATGGATTTTTATTGCACGGATAGTGTCTTATCATAAATGTCAGTAGCTGTTGTAGCATCTTGTCCCACACTTCTTTGCAGAGCAGATTCAATTCACATGATTTGGTGAGTTTTCAGACATACAGTCATGGCCGTAAATATTGGCACCCCTGAAATTTTTCTAGAAAAGGAAATATTTCTCACAGAAAAGGATTGCAGTAACACATGTTTTGCTGTACACATGTTTATTCCCTCTGTGTGTATTGGAACTAAACCCCACTGCCGCGGGGATCAGATCAGCCTCTGTCCGTCTCCCGGGGTCTTCTGCACTGATCTGCCTTCCAGCAGACCAGAGCAGAAGATGGCCGATAATACTGATCAGTGATATGCCCTATGCACAGCACTGAACAGTATTAGCAATCTAAGGATTGCTATAAATAGTGTAAAATAAATGTAAAAAAAAGGGGAAAAAAATTTAAAAAAATTATTGAAAAAGCCCCTCCCCCAATAAAGTTTAAATCACCCCTTTTTCCCATATTAATACAAAAAAGCGTAAAAAAAATACATGATAAACATACTTAGTATTGTTGCGTGCGTAATTATCCGAACTATAAAAATATAATGTTAATGATCCCCTACGGCGAACGGCATAAACATAAAAAAAAAAAAGTTAAAAATTTCGGCATTTTTGTCACATCAAACTGCAAATATTTTGTTATAAAAAGCGATCAAAAAGTCACATGTGTGCCACACTAAGCATGGACAACAGAAAGTGGAGAAGAGAACTGTCTGAGTACTTGAGAACCAAAATTGTGGAAAAATATAAACAATCTCAAGGTTACATGTCCATCTCCAGAGATCTAGATTTGCCTTTGTCCACATTGCACAACATTATCATGAAGTTTGCAAACCATGGCACTGTAGCTAATCTCCCTGGGCGGGAGAAGAGAAAAATTGATGAAAGGTGTCAATGCAGGATAGTCCGAATGGTGAATAAGCAGCCCCAAACAAGTTCCAAAGGTATTCAAGCTGTCCTGCAGGCTCAGGGAGCATTAGTGTCAGATCAAACTATCCATCGACATTTAGATGAAATTAAAAGCTATGGCGGGAGACCCAGGAGGACCCCACTGCTGACACAGAGACATAAAAAAAGCAAGACTATATTTTGCCAAAATGAACTTGAGTAAGCCAAAATCCTTCTGGGAAAACGTCTTGTGGACAGATGAGAACAAGATCGAGCTTTTTGGTAAAGCACATCATTCTACTGTTTACCAAAAACAGAGGCCTACAAAGAAAAGAACACAGTACCTACAGTGAAATATGGTGGAGGTTCAATTATGTTTTGGGGTTGATTTTCTGCCTCTGGCACTGGGTGCCTTGAATGTGTACAAGGCATCATGAAATCTGAGGATTACCAACGGATTTTGGGTCTCAATGTACAGCCCAGTGTCAGAAAGCTGGTCTTCCAGCAGGACAATAAACCCAAACATACTTTAAAAAAGCACCCAGAAATGGATGGCAACAAAGCCCTGGAGAGTTCTGAAGTGGCCAGCAATGAGTCCAGATCTAAATCCCACTGAACACCTGGGGAGAGATCTTATAATTGCTGTTGGGAAAAGGCTCCCTTCCAATAAGAGAGACCTGGAGCAATTTGCAAAGGAAGAGTGGTCCAACATTCCGGCTAATAAGATGGTTATAGGAAGCGACTGATTTCAGTTATTTTTTCCAAAGGGTGTGCAACCAAATATTAAAGGGGTATTCCAGGATTTTTTTTTTATTTGACTATGCTACAGGGGCTGTAAAGTTAGTGTAGTTAATAATATTTTGACCTGTGTGTTACGGTTTTCTCATAATTCTTCTGTGATTTTCACCCCAATATTTATTTTTGACAGCATACAAAATGACTGTCTCAGGTTTTTCCCAGGTTGCAATGTGGCTGAGACCTGACTCACTAGTCAGCTGATGACAGGCAGCCTGTCTACTTCAATGGGAGGAGCGATCGCTTGGTGGGAGAGAGATCAATCTGCAACTAATACAACAGTTGTAGGCACCCTGATTGAAAACCACAGGTCTTCTAATGGATGCAGCTCATTTATGTTTCAATGGGTGGGGTTGCTGATATGTGGGAGAGAGGAAGATGGAATTGTGGGATTTGTAGTCAAAAAAAGAAAAGTCAAACAGGAAATACCAGTTCACAAAAAGCTAGCCACAGTGTTATGGTAATCTCACAACATAGCCATTTAGCCCCAAGACAAGTGAAGATCCTTTCTAAGCATGTCCATTACTGTCTGCCAGGTACGTACTAAATTCACCTTATGGTGGATAACCCCTGTAAGTTAAGAGTGCCAATCATTTTGTCCAGCCCATTTTTGGAGTTTGGTGTGACATTATGTCCAATTTGCTTTTTTTCCCTCCCTCTTTTGGTTTAGTTCCAATACACACAAAGGGAATAAACATGTTTATAGCAAAACATGTGTTACTGCAATCCTTTTCTGTGAGAAATACTTCATTTTCTTGAAAAATTTCAGGGGTGCCAACATTTACGGCCATGACTGTACTTGCTTGTTGGTCCTGTCGTAGCATTAATTATATCAAAGCATCTTAGCACCATATTCATACTGTAAAAATCTGGATTTTTCAGATAAAACTGGAACTGCATTGCCCACAGAGTTATATGTTTTACTTGTGTGTACGTAGAACATTATCGTAGCCTGGACACATAAATGTAATTCTTTCCCATTCTCTTTCTCATTGTAAAGTAATAAACACTGGTTTTAACTGGGGCTAAAAACTTCTGAAAAGAGTTAGTTAAAATATCCTTAACGGCATAATGAAAGACTTTATAGAGAGGGTTTTAGGGGAAGGGCAACCAGTTTAAGGCAACATTTAATCCCCACTAAATCACAATAGGGAGCAGCCTTTAAGGTCCTTTCTGTTCTCATAATTGGGTAATTTGTATAGGAGAATTACGTCTAGGGCTGCACAGTGCAGATTTGTCTATCTTTTTTTTTTTTTAAACCTCTTGCTTGAATAGAGCTTAGAACTAATGGTCGATCAGCTTGTTTTCGAGCACCCGTGTTATTTTATATTTATCAATCTCAAGTAGTTACACTTCACGCATTCGCGCTGCAGTCGCTATGTTTAGATACAATGACAATGTTTAATGGTTTTATGAGATGGGAGTCCAGAAAACACTAAATTCTTACAAAATGAAACAGATGACATACGTAATGATCAGCACCCAATACTATGCTATTCCCGTCCTTCAGAGTAACAAAAAACCATTAAGTCTAATTCTGCTGTGATTCAGTTAAGTAGTGTGCGCTCACTCTTGTGCGTTCTTTGGCTTGCCTCCCTGTTTTGCTACTTGTTTGGAAGCATGAATGATATCATTAATAATCTGGCAGCTAGAACTGCTGCTTGCTGCTAAAGCAGTATCATCATTCAAGCTGTTATCTTGCAGAACCTAAAAAAATACAGTATCAGCATTCCAGAGAGAAGAGGGAACATAGTATCATACATGTGTCAAATCATGTAGCTTGCATTCCTTCTTGCCTTTTGACTAGGAAGCGTGCAACATGGGGTAGTGTCATGCTGCTGAAACTTCTACAAGGCAAATTAGACAAATAGATCCTTTGTAGACACAATTATCAGAGAATGCCTTTTAATCTTTCTGTTTTCTAGCAAGCTGTTCTTTGTTCACAGGACTGATAGAAAAGGCACGCTTAGAAGAATATAATCACAATTCACGAGGGAGAGAGGAGTCTTACTGGATACTTCTAGTTATTGACAAGTTTTAGAGGAGGAATAAGGGTCACGCTGCAAAACGGATGCTATAATACAATAAAGCTGCAGTTTCACAAGATGTGGACATTGATCAAGATGGGTGTAGTGCTGAGCTGCACGAGCGCTTTCTCTTCAAGCTGATGGGTGACCAAGGAGTACACATGGAATAAAATGTGAATGAGACAACCTACAGTATAATGGCAGGTTGTCTCATGGTAATTCCCATAACAGTAAACTCCCCCAAGCTTAAAATACAAGCAAGATAGCATTGTACATTCATATTGCATTTAAATAAATGGCAACATTTCTTGCTTTTCATCAGTACTGTGAGAAGCCGCTTCTTATAGATGCTTACACAACTGTATTTAGTAGTGCCATCTGTAATGTCAACAATACCTGTTCGCCTGCACATCCTCATATGGGTGGAAAATGCCCTGCTATGGTAGAGAAGGATTTTCCTTCAGGGAGACACAAATTAATCTCTTAGGAGAGCAGAGCAACATCCTTTGCTGATATTGCGGTTGGATTTGTAAATCTGCCCAGTTATTGTCCCATTTTCCACCAGGCTTCAGACTGAAATATACAAATTGCCTCCCAGTTTTATATAAAATACCTGAGATGCAAAAAAAATTCCAGTTTGCTGTGGCTTTTAATAAATAGGCATAACAGTTTTTTGTGCCAACAGGAAAAGTTACTATTAGTGATCACATACTATTATCTTATGGAATGACATCAATAGTAAATTGACTTTATTTCAGCTCCTGTTACCTGCACAGGAGCTGTGATAAGTAAACAAGAAAGCTGCGGGGAATTGACATTTCTTGGGCTTTCCATGTCAGCTAATATGCAGACTATCATACTGTCTGAATGGAAGATCAATCCTTGATTTATTACTGTGCATTAAATATGGGGCAAACTAGCCAATGTATCATAAAATGGCTAAACTGGAAGAATTACAGAATAGAAGTCTGAAGATAGAAACCTTATTTTGGCTACAGCTGCTATCACTTACTGGTCAATATCATCACATTCTTGTCTTTTACCTTGTTTTCTGCCGAGGGTTTCTCTACTAGGATATGCATATGTGGTATTCCTATCTTTATACAGAGATGGCCTATCACTAGGATATGCCATCATTTTATGATTGTGAGGATCAAACTTCTGGGACCACATTGGTCCTGAGAATGAAACTGCTCATTTAGTACTGTGTTCTAGAAACAAGGCATAGTAGGTCATTGTCAGAAAAAGACCACCTGGTCCATCTAGCTTGTACTCTTATTACCTTTTTATTTTTGTCTTAGGATAGATATATGTTTATCCCAGGAAAGTTTAGTTTCACTTACTGGGTATTTATCAAGCACATCTGCTGTTTGTTCCTATCACCTACTACTCTTTCAATAAAATAATATTTTCCTACGTTGTTTCTGATCTTCCCCCTAATCTTCTAAGCTACCTCAAATGGGGTTATTATGTGGTTCCTTGTACATAGAGAGGCTAGGCACTGCTGTGCAGAGAAAAAGCTGTTAAAGGAATGCAATGCTCTCATAGGTCTCATAGGTCAGACCTCCAAGGACTACAATGTGATTAGGTATGTCCCGATTCCATTTTTTTTAAGAGTACCGATACTTTAATTTTAGTACTCGCCGATACCAATTACAAGTACTTTTATTTTAAAGGGAATCTGACACCAGGGTGACCCAATTTCTGGCACTGCTTACCGTGTTGATATGAGGGTTCCTCAATGGAGGTGGCTTCTGTAGTATGAGCCAATATTTCTCTCTTCTCCATTGGACAGAACACGGAATTTGCAATAGCGACAAGACCGATGTCTCCGGCGCGATTGTGCTGATGTTCACATGGTGAGCAGTGGTAGAAACCGGGTCACCTGCACTATCTACTTATAAATTGAAGTTAGTGCAGGTGACTCTGCTGTAAGATTTCCATTAATAGTAGGTAGTATCCCCTTGTAGGTAGTATAGATAGTTGCAGACATTAGCAGCAGCCCCCTGTAGACAACAGCCCCCCCTTGCAGACATTAGTAGCAACCCTCTGTAGACCGCAGCCCCACCCCTGTAGACCGCAGCCCCCCTGGTAGACAGCTCGACCCCACTTGTAGACAGCACCCCCCTTGTCCCCCTTGTAGACAGGGACCCCCCCCCCTTGTAGATAGCACTCCCTCTTGCCCCCTCTTGTTGACAGCGATCACCTACGGCTTTCCTCGGATGTGGCCGCTCCACTGCCCCTTTCTCCCGTCGGCATAATGGCGTCCTATGGAGGAGCATGTGACACACACGTCACTCTTCTTCCTCCGTAGTGCCTACTATGGGGGAGATTTATCAAAACCTGTCCAGAGGAAAAGTTGACCAGTTACCCATAACAACCAATCAGATCGCTTCCTTCATTTTTCAGAGGCCCATTTAAAAATGAAAGAAGCAATCTGATTAGTTGCTATGGGTAACTGGTCAACATTTCCTCTATACGGGTTTTGATAAATATCCCCCATAGAGTAGTGCTATGTGATAGTTTTAACTCCATAGAAAACATATGCAAATATCATTATGCTGCTTCAAGAACCCAATCCAGCTACACACGGGAGCAGATGATAAAACGATGGAACATAGAACAGTGGGTCTGGTGAACACTGATGAATCACTTGTACAGTAAGTTAATGGCGCTTGCCAGACCCAGTTTTCATACACAAATATATTATCCATAGACAACAAATAATCTTAAAAATGGTGGGTGAGTGAAATGCAAACTATATTAAAAGGTTGTGTTACTTTTCATTATCTACATTATTTATACAGTTATTACCTGAGCAGGATACAAGTCAGGGCTTTGTCTAGAACATTTAAATTTAGTTTTTCATCAGTCTTTCAAATAGACACTTGTTTTTACACTCTAGATGCAACTTTCAAATGTCCAGACAGTCTCCCTAAGAATTTTTTGATACAGTGCAGAACAATTCCAAACAAAGCAAAGTGTCCATGTACTGAGCCAGCAAATCATCTGTTCTTACTGTGAAATACTGCATATACTTTACAGCATGCAAAATGGGGCCGAAGAGCATAAAGAAGTGGGGTATGTGTCCAAAACCCAATGTTTCTCCATTGCAGTTGCCATTAAGAGCTTGGGATGTCAACTCCGGGCTGCTTGCCCCAATAATTGACAGCACTCAGGGAATGGACAGCTCCACTGACTGACCAATTTTGCCTGCGCCAAAAGCACTTAGTAGAGAAGGTATTTCTTTGCTGCCAGTGTCCTTTACACACTTGCATTCAGGATAACAAAGGTAGTTGTATTATAATACTTAGCTGAGTTTCAAGAGACCTGCAGTTCCTAAGAGGGTTTTGTGGGTTGTTTATGACTTGATGAGTTACAGATTTGGTACGCTGGCCACTACTGGGTTCACCACTATTCCTAGGTGTCACTATATGAAGATAACAGCTCTTACTTTCATTTGATGAATTCCTAGATTCTTAGAAATGCCTTTAGCAAAATGTTTAAATATGTATATATATCACCGTTTTTCCTTTCATTGTGGCATAGGGTTCTCCAAAACTTTATAGTGGCTACATCATTCACATGGTACTATTCAGTATAGTGAGGTTTAGATATAAAAGTAGCCGTAAAAGGAAACCTGACTTAATCAAATCATATTTTCAATTTCTGTGCTTTTTACATAAGTGCAGTGATACTTATAAAAATAAAAAATAGGGTCCATCTTTATTCTTCTTTCCAGCACTGTACTACGATCAGACTCACTCATTGTCTTTTGTATGTATTCCACAAAGCCAGAAGTGTATTCAAAAGGAATGGGAAATAAAAAGGAAGGACTTCTACTTCTCTTTCCTGCTGGATCCACTTCTGGCATTGGCTAAAAACTGAAGTGGATGTTTTCAAACAAACTAACAAATAAACTGCCAAGTGGAAACGCATCCTTGAAGTAATTGTCTGCTTTTTGGGTAAATTTCCATAACAAGAGTCCAGTTCCTTAAAGGGGTACTCCGGTGGAAAACATTTTTTTTTTTATAAATCAACTGGTGCCAGAAAGTTAAACAGATTTGTAAATTACTTCTATTTAAAAATCTTAATCCTTCCAGTACTTATCAGCTGTGGTATACTTCACAGGAAATTCTTTTCTGTCTGACCACAGTGCTCTCTACTGACACCTTTGTCCATGTAACAAACTGTCCAGAGCAGGATGGGAATTTGCTTCTGTTCTGGACAGTTCCTGACATGAACAGAGGTGTCAGCAGAGAGTACTGTGGTTAGACAGAAAAGAAATTCAAAAAGAAAGGAACTTCCTGTGGAGAATACAGCAGCTGATAAGTACTGGAAGGATTAAGATTTTTAAATAGAAATAATTTATAAATCTGTTTAACTTTCTAGCACCAGTTGATTTGAAAAAAATAAATACAAATAAAAAAGATACAGTACCCCTTTAACCTATTGACTTCAATGGGAAGCAAAATCTGATACAGCAGATTTGCAGCAGAAAATAATGGGAATTATTAGAGATGAGCGAACTTACAGTAAATTCGGTTCGTCACAAACTTCTCGTGATGTCTTTTCCTGCATAAATTAGTTCAGCTTTCCGGTGCTCCGGTGGGCTGGAAAAGGTGGATACAGTCCTAGGAGACTCTTTCCTAGGACTGTATCCACCTTTTCCAGCCCACCGGAGCACTGGAAAGCTGAACTAATTTATGCAGGCAAAGTCAGCAACCGCCGAGCCGAGAAGTTCGTGACGAATCGAATTTACTGTAAGTTCGCTCATCTCTAGGAATTATATTTGTTCTCTGGTAAAAGGCTTGTGACACTGAGAAACCATTTTAACTTCTTTTTGATTGTACCATATTTCATACTGGATATTAGTTACTTTCTTTGAATATCACTGGCAAATATTTATTGTTCAGCTTGGTATTAAAGTTCTTTACTGTCTGTAAAAAAATGCTTAGAATTCATATTGAATATAACTTACAGTTTGTAAAAAGTCAGATCTTTGCTTCCATCACCTGAAATGTGAGCTCCCCCAACCCTGGAGAGATGAAGACTGTTCTAAGGGCATACAGCGGTTCATATAAAGATTAAATCTAACTTCACTGCCTCAGGTCACTGGAATAATGAGACATTTTTCTGACTTACACCTTTTTTATTGCACCAATATTGCAGAGCAAACTGATGGCCTAACACTCAGCACCTGTCCTGGTTATTTTTTATATTTTCATGCCTGAACCTTTTTGTTCTCTTGCCAGCTACACGGGTATTTAGAAAGTGAGCCACTTACCATCCAGCTGTTCATCGGCACGGCAGACGATCGCCTGCTGCGACCTCATGCCTTCTATCAAGTCCATCGCATCACTGGCAAGACCGTATCGACTACAAGCCATGAAACCATCATCTCCAACACCAAAGTCTTGGAAATCCCATTGTTGCCTGAGAACAATATGAAAGCCATGTAAGCCTTAGGCCACCTGCTTGCCAGGCCTGTTCTTGTAACTGTGACTGCTTTTGTTGGAGGCTCAATATGGGAATGCTTTGTTATGTAAATTCCAGAATGTGCCCAGCTTTTCCCAATCAGTTCTTGCAATATGCCCTTTGAAGTACCCCTCCCCATTTTACCTTCTCTATAAACCTTAGAAAACATTTCTGACCACTGATTGCTTTTGGTTATAGTATTACAGCCTATGTGCCTGTTGCTTTTTATAGATCACATCTCCGTAACACAGCTGTAAATATTCACTTCAGCCACAGTGTACACTTTATAGTATGACACCTATTGGATCTTGTATTGTGAGGTGCCCTGTTTTTAGAAGCACGTGAATGGATGACTCCCATGAACTTAAATAATATTATTATTCTACATTTTGCAAGTGTCCTGCTGTTAACCATAAAAAAGTTAATATAACACACACACACATATATATCTCAAAATTTTACTTGCTTGTGTAGTATACATTTACCCCCCCCCCAAACATAGTCAATTGTATCTATAGGCCTCATTTACCCAAGGAGGCCAAAAGAATGTAGCAGACTGTGCTATTCCATACAAAGGCATTTTTACAATAAAAACCTATGGGAGAGAGATGCCACTGGTTCAGAAGTATTCTGAAGAAATCATTTCAATGTATACCTCTGACTTATGCAGCGAAATGTGAAGAGCCTAACAAACATTTTCTTTTCTTTTATTGTAGTTTTCTCAAGTCTATCACTATTTCTCACCTTCCCTTAACTGTAATATATAATAGGACTATAGAAAGTGGGATAAAAATATTAAAGATAAATATGTAATGTGTTTATATGTTTAATGCTCATTAGTATCACATCTGAAAGCTTGTCTTGTATATGTCAATTTTGTCTTGTATATGTCAATTCCAAAAATATTGGTGCAATTTACAAACTGATCATCTTTACCTCTTGGAATAATTCAAGCCCGTATAGCACTTTTGTTTGTCACTCATATAACAGGACTATTGAACAGTTAAACACATTGCGGTGAATCATTGATATCAGCGGAGGTTCAGGCGTGCCAGACACTTCTCTAATTGATGACACATTCTCATTTCATGCAGTTTGCACTGTAGATTACATTGCTGGTGGGCGATTCTACCTCAGGCAAAATTTGCCATTGTCAACCCCAGCCATTAAAAATTGTTAAAATCTCCATTCTTTAATTGAAGCTGCATCATTGTAACATCAGATATTGGATTTACTGAGAGAATAGAGGGAGACATTGACAGAAGATATATATATATCGATATCAAGACATGAAGGCAGATGTTGACAGAGTGTATATTGAGATACTAAAACCTGTCATTTCAGGGTCTTCTTTAATGTAAATCAACCATATTTATTTGGCAATACATTCTACAAGAATCATGGAAAGGCAAAAAATGAATTTGATAACATCACACGGACTGTGTTCCACCATGCTAAAATGGTAGAACACAGTTTCTGTAGTCTACTATTGCTTAAGAAATGAAATCAAAGCATTTATCCCAATGCATGCAGGAACAAGGGAAGATTTTAGGGTTCATTCTACAAGAATATGAGCCCTTTGTTTTCCTTTCTTCTTTATCATACACAGGAAGGATTTCTGCAGAGAGAACAATGACACTTTATAAAAGGTGGGGTTAATTTTGTTTCCACGATTAATATCCATTTCGATCTTCTAAAGAAAGAAAGATTACTGGAAGAGGAAACCTGGAATGCATGACTTTAGAGCTAGAAGCACACATGCTGTTTTTTTTGTGGCAGTTTTTGATGCAGTTACTACCCAAAGCCAGGAGTAGAAGGGACATTATAAAATGTAGACTGGTACATCTCCTTTCTTTCATATCCGCTCATGTGTTTGGCTTAAAAAACTGCATAAGAAACTGCCACGTGTAATTGCAGCCTTCACAGACCCTTTTTTTCATCATCATTGTAACATTTTTGCAAACCTTTTTGTGTCTTTTGTATCTCTCGTCTAGAGAAGCCTATAGAAAAAAGCTGCTTTATAAAAACACAAACCAAAATTCTCTGCATATTGTTTAATTAATATTTTACTGTGGACTTTAATATCTGGCCACAGTGTATTTGGCTAAAAAAATAAATAAATTCAAAAACACCATACAAAAATATAGTTTAGTTTTTTTGGGATATTCCTGCTGCTCCAATGATTTAGACACTTGTTTTTTTTCTTATCCCCTTCCTACCTGATCTAATGAGAGCATAGACTGTCAATGGGGTGGTCCATAATGCTTAGGTCTCAGCGGAGCATGCACGTGAGTAATCTACCTGTTGACAATAGAGCAGGGATGCTTGCCCTGTTGACATGTCATTCTTACTAGTATATGCAAGAATCAACAGTGCTCCAATCCATTTCAATAAATTTCTTTTCAAATGGAGTTCTTGAAAACAAAAGTTCTGGAGTGCGGTTGATTCTTGCATATTTGGAATTTAAACCTAACCAGCCTTCAATAGCACCCAAAATACTCTGTAGAGTGCACAGCTATATTGTGGACTTATTAATATATTGGGCACTGAGAAAAAAAAATTTAAATACAAACACTGACTTGTAAAAAGAAATTATTCAGCCTATTCCTGCAAATGATACACTTATTTATTGAAAGATTTTTTACAGTCTTTCAACATTGATAAATATCAAATCCCCCTATGAGGTTTCTTGTAACAGTGATATATCCGGCCTTCTGTATGTTATCTTCTTCTACCATTTACTACTATGTTGCCGGCACATGACTGTAAATCTGGTGTTAAAAGCCTGTGGCACCAGTTGTTGACAGGATTGAATTCCCACTATGCTACGCCTGACAACTGAGTTCTTGAACCGAGTAGCAGTAAATACCATTTTCCTTATACAGTAAATCTTTTAGTGAACTTCTTAATAATTCTTTTCTTCTTTTTACAGTATTGACTGTGCAGGTATATTAAAGCTGCGAAATTCTGACATTGAGTTGCGGAAAGGGGAAACAGACATTGGCAGAAAGAACACCAGGGTGCGACTGGTGTTCCGTGTACACATTCCACAGGCCAATGGGAGGACTCTTACTCTTCAAGTGGCATCCAATCCAATTGAGTGTTGTAAGTCAACTCTTTTTTTCTGCAGTAATACTCCCATAGTAAAGAAAGTAGGACCTCGGTCAATAAAGGCAAATAAATAGCACTTTAATATAATTGTTGCTGTAGAAGCCATAGCTTCTGTATGTTTGTGATTTATGGTATTTCACAGGCACCAGAACATGCATTATACCAACTGTTGAAGTCTTAGATAATCTTCTCAGGGCTAGTTTAGTAAGGGTCAGCCACAAGTTGCTGCTTGTTGTAGTGTGTTTTCACTATATTACTAAGTACACCTAGAAGACAGGATAGCTAGCAGGCCATCAAATCAAGTGACAAAATCCAGCAACATAGTAGCATGTGTTAGACACCATGTTCTGATAGCATAGCTGTTGTATTGTGTCACCACTGCTAGAGCACTTGTGTGTAATCTATATTGGGAATATCTCTATATTTACCCTGGACATTTGAAAACCTGCTGAGAGACAATTGTATTATATTTCATTTTCTTTGTAGCCCAGCGTTCAGCTCAAGAATTGCCTTTGGTAGAAAAGCAAAGTATTGACAGCTTCCCAGTGACTGGTGGGAAGAAAATGATTGTGACTGGGCACAACTTCCATCAAGATTCCAAAGTCATATTTGTTGAGAAAGCACCAGGTTTGTCAATCATGTGTTCTGCAGACTGAACAAATATTGTTGACTTGTGATGTCTTACACGCCAATATTTTATTATTCAGTGCATTCTTGTATTTGCCACCTGTGTACACAGGATAGACACATGTAGAAGTACATGCATTTATTTCTCCATCTGCCATGTCTCATCCTGATGACTGCAGTATAGAGAGGGAGAGAACTGTCTCTAGATTAAATCTACCAAGAAATACTGTAATGACAATATAGCAGCATCTGGGCTAAGAGACAGCCTCCAACTCATAGTTACAAAGCTGCTGGCACATTGTAAGTTGAGATATAGCTTTTTTCTTTATTGCCTTCAATTTCAGGTTAATACAGTGCCTTGCAACATTGCACCTCTGTTTCTGCCACACACCTATAAACAACAGGACACTTTATAAAGCCTTTACTGAAGTCCTCTCTTTAGCAATACTATTTTTCTTAATGTAAATGTGTTGACTAGTTGTTTAATGTAGCTTTACAGCTGTGGCAGCTTGTTTTTTTTTCTGATACCCAACTGGATAAAGTTAAATAATAACATTTGGTCTTTCTGCAATTGCCAGTAGTGAAGCTTAGTTTACTGCTTACCCTTCATACATTCTATTAATGGTAAAAATGTATGCTGTAAGCTGCTAAACAAGCCTGTAGTAGCAGATGAATACAGCCAGAATTTTATTCTTTAGCTTTATACTTTATGCATGTGGAACTCTTTGAAAAATGAAATTCCTACAGCTATGAAAACATGTTTACCATAAATCAGCTCAGAATGTTGGACCAAAAATTCTGTATAAGATGGCAATAGAAAAGATAACTGTTGACTAAATGATAGGTCATCAGCTTCGATGCTCACAACAGTGCAGGGAGCATTAAGAGACTGCTGGATCTAGAACCTGTTGGATCCTTTTTTTTTTGTTATTTCACAGCAGCATTTGGCTGGTTGTCCAAAAAGTTCTGTATGCTTTTGATCAGGACGTCTCAAACTTTTTTTTTTACTGGGGCCTCACTTGATGGACCAAGGAGATATATCAGATTGATGCTTGGGCCTCACCATCTACCATAAAAGTCACTCTGACTCTATCTAGATGACTCTATCCTTAAATTTTCTCCTAAACTCGGTATAACATTAAAATAAGTACAAAATGAATTAATTGAACAAGAGAAAGGTGCTTGGAAAGGACTTTAGCAGGGAAGTTCGGAAAGCCAATTCCCTCCTCCTTTGCGCAAAAGACAGTGTTAGCATATTAGCAATGGGGGCCAAAACTGGCATGGGACCACTGATCAGGGTTAGTGATACATAGTTACTTCACTAAGAACTGCGCACCAAGCTGTGCCTCATCAACACCTAAGGGGCACCTCATTGGTGAGGCCCACTTCATAGTTTAAGAAACACTGCTTTAGACTAATGATGACACTGCCAACAATACTCTGGGTAAGGCTTGTATGGAAGTTTTCTTTTGTACAAAAGTTTCATTATTATTTATTATTGGGTATTTCGGTGCTTTAGAAAATAATTAACATAATGTTTGGGCTGTGGGCTGCCCATTCAGCCAGTAATTGGCCACATCGCTGTTCTGTCTCTACCAGTGATTGGCTGAGTGGGCAACTTCTTCAAGGGGTAGTCTCAGAAGAAGGCAGAAGAGATAAGTGGCTGGGGAACAGAAACAGAAGAATGGGGTATCACTTACCCTGAGTGTGAGTGCCTATCTGAGCACAGAGGAAGGAGGCAGAGAAGCCTGGAAAGCCAGCTCCCTCCTCCATTGCACAAAACAAGGGCATTAGCATATTAGCAATGGGGGCTATAACACAGGCATGGGACCACCATGGTGCATCGATTAAATCCAGGTTTCCCGCTGTGTATTGGGTTTAGTGTGAGTGAGCCAAGTGTCAATTACCCCTTAATTTGACCATGGAATTTCTTTGGTGACTACCAGCCAATTGCCGTGCCTTTACATAAGTGCATATTAATACATTAATATACATATATAAATTTTTTGCCCTCTAATGCATTCCGCAATTGTTTTCCTATCTAAGTATTATTGCACAGATTACATTGTTGCATTGGCTATTTCATCACCTCAGTACAGATAGTATATGCACTGATCAGCAGTTATGCTCTGCGTTTCTTCATTGACACCTTAGTTTAGATTGCTGTTTAGTCAATTGCTAAATGTAAAGTATTGAGAGCTCTGTATTATTATTTTTTCTATTCACTCCATAGATATGCCACAATATTCCATGCAAGCAAAAATAAAGATTTGTCTAATTCTAGTAAGAATACATTTAAGTACACATTGGTGAATACTTAGTGGTCTGCCAATAGGGCAATGCCAAGATAATGTTTGTGAATATTTTATATCACATTGTTAGCCCTTATTTTGCAGCAACAAGGCGTCTTTTGTTTATTTTGGTCATAGAACTTGTTTTAAATAGCTGTTTAATAGAAACATTTCATTGTATATAAATTACATAAATTTCAGCTCAGTCTGAACTTTTCAGATTGTTTTGAGCAGTGTGATGCTATTAAGTGGTTTGTGAAAACACGTATTGTGAATAATTATATTGTGTTATAATTAAGTAGGCCTATTCTGGAATAGACTTCTATTCAGCCCACTCAACAGGCATTAAAGCCAAAATAAAGGAGCCGAGGTGAGGACTTCCTTCGTTGAGCTCTGGGTCTGGCCTTCTAAAACAATGGCCTTTTAAATATCCTGGACTTGAGTTGTAATGCCAATTAATGTTTGACAAAAAATGCTGGCGTATCCAATGGTGATGCATCATTCTCCAGTAACTCTTGTTTTAATTGTATTTTGTGCGCCACCACTTAAATGCAATTGAAATAAAAATATATAATAATAGTAATTTTAGTTAATTAGCCATCTGCAGTATCTCCGACAGCAGGGTGTTTTCTTGTTACCTTCAAGAGTAAAAACAACAGAAGCAGGTACCTGACACCCTGCATATAGCTGCTGGGGGTTCCGCTTTTCTTCTGAAGACTAAGGAGATTTGTTCTTTGAAAATTAAAATTAACATAAAAGTTAATAACATTCCTAGTGGGCTTCAGCTAATAGAATTAGAGGAGGTTAGTCATTATTATAAACACCTTAGTAAAATCAAGCAAAATAATGAATGCTTCCATAGAAAATGAAATAATCATAGTAGGCAGAATCAAAGGGTTGTCGCTTGCTATTTTGCTGTTGTATATAAAAAAATTCAACATTTTAATGGGTAATTATAATCTGTAGCAGCGAAGTCTAAAAGCCTAGCAGTGGGTGAGTAATTAACCAGAAAGAGGCAGTAGAGAGAGGGCAGTAAAAGAAGGTCACCAACTTCCTTTATTAACCAGTTCCATCACAAAACGTTTTACATATATGGTACAGTGGCAAGTGCTCATAGCATCCTGTCAAGTAGGACCTGGAAGTTTGCTGTCATAGACACTCAAGGTTTCGGACTGTTTACAGAGCACAGACAAATTACCTGTTTTACATGTACCGCATACAGAATTAAAGTGGCTCTTTTTTTCTTACTCTTTTAGTCCTTTAGAACAATTAATTTTTATCATTGTTGTGAATTGTGTAGCTATTGCATTTATTATATTTCAGTCACATTAAGTTTTTTTTTTTTTATCTGATGTTAACGGTCAAATATTAGCTGTGAGTCAGAAGTATGAAAAGCCAGACACCCACATGGCATTTTTTTTTCTTTTGGTGTTTTAAGGCTTAGGCCTAGTTTAAAAAAAAAAAAAAAAAAACAATGTGGATTTTAGATTGGAATAGAATAAAAATCAAGTGAATAAATCACTTGACTAACCCAGGGGATAAAATGCCCAAGAAAAATGCCTATACTAAAACCCACTATTTTTGAACAAAGAAAAAACTGAAACTGAGTGCAAAATGTGGGTGCAGTTTATTGTGGCTTTTCTTGCTAAAAATAAAAAGGCCACATAAAAGTTGTGTGGAATCCCAGCCTAAGTGAAATTTATTGACTCAGTGACAGTTTTGAAAATTAGCAGCGTGCTCTAGCTTTGGGATTTCCCCCCAATTCTGTAGTATTTTTCCTCCTGTAGAACTCTATAGGTTGGAAAAATACATGTATATGGACACTTTTTCTGTCTTTTTCCAGAAAAAAGGCCTTGAATCACATGATGAAAAAAAATCACATGAAATGAGAAAGACGCAGGGGAAAAATGTCACAAAAAATGTATAGTAATACGCACTGTTTTGGGAAAAACTGCCACAAAAAAACTGTATGATAGAGAAAAAAAAGTGGTGCTTTTTTTGTTGTTTTTTCAGGCCAAAAGAATACTAAATAAAATTTGTATCTGAGAGAAGCCTTTTAGAGACGCAAAGCTGTAGCTGTGTTATGCCTGTGCAAAACACTTTTAGGCTGGGATTGGGTTTTGTTTGGGTTTCTTGACAGAAATAAGTGCCACAAAGTACCTTACTCCCAATATGCAGTTTTTGTGGCGTTTTTTTCAAATAAAAAAATAGTATATATGAGTATAGGCATTCTTACTTTTTAGTACAAGTTATGTATTTCTTTCTTCATGTGACTCAAAGGAGTAGTCCGGCATGCACTTTTCTTATTTTATCCGGTCCGGACTGCAAAAAAAAAAAAAAAAAAAAAAAACTACTATAACTACTATAACCCTACAACTACTTTCTCTTGCCTGCCTACGCACCCCCGGAGCTCCGGTACAGATGTTCGGACGCCGGGCTGTTTGCTTCTTTCTTCCTGTTAGCCCAGCAAATCACATGGAGCTTCAGCCTATCACCGGCCGAGGTGGGATATCGCTGTGGCCGGTGATAGGCTGAAGCTCTGTGTGACGTGCCGGGCTAACAGGAAGTAAGAAGCAAACAGCCTGGCGACCGAACACCTGTACCGAAGCTCCGGGGGCGTTTAGGCAGGCAAGAGAAAGTGTGTTTTCTTTTTTTTTTTTGCTGCCCGGACTGGATAAAATAATAAATAAAAAAAACATCAGACAAAGCATCAACAATGTAACATTTCACTTTCCAGAGTGGTTCCACTTGGTAGCTTGCATTGATATCAGTAAGAGCTCGGAAAAACACCTCAAAGGCCACATGAAAAACCACATTATAATCAGCACAAAAATCCGCCCAGCAAATTTCACACTGATGTTGAGGTGTTTTTTCATCAGCGTTTTTTTGCCTGGGTGAACCTACCCTTAGGTCTCCTTTACACACAAATACGCTATTTTTTCAACAATGAATTTTGACCATTTTTCATAGCATTTTTGTTTGCATCTTTTAAAAATGTTTTTAACAATTTGAAAAAAGACCTATAGAGAAGCATGCAGGTGTCCCACTACTGGAACCCTCACCAAGTACAAGAAAGGGGTACCGGGTGTCCCTGTTTGTACGGAGTTGTGAATAAGTTAAACTCTATGGGACTGCCAGAGATAACGGTCAGCTATTCTCGGCAGTCGTATATTCACACGGCAGAATTTCCGCAAATCTGCACCAATTCTGTGTCCGCATTTCTGGCTTTTGTGGATTTCATGTGGAATCGGTGCGTATTCCGTATGCTGAAATTCTGAAATGTGAATGGGAGTGCGGAATCCCATTGAAGTCTATTGGGCTTTAATTTGATCCGGAATCCCAGGAGTGCTATTTTTGATGCTCTGGGCATGTTGGTACCGACTCTTCCTGGCACCCCTGTGCCGGTGGGTAGCGGGTAATAATTGGGGGTTAGCGCTAGCTGTTTTGGGGGCTATCGCTAAGCCCCAGCTTAGTAATGGATTCCGTCAATAAGACGGCTTCCACTACTAAGCCTGAAAATTCTATAAAAAAAAAAACATTGGAAACATTTGTTTATTTTAAAAAACACTCCCCCACAGCCCTCATTAGCCATTTTATTAAAAAAAATCCAGTTCATCCACAGTAGTCCTCCAAATCTGCTGTAATCCTCTGCATACACGGATCTGAAACGAGAAGAAAAAAAAAACACCAAAAATTGGTTAGGAAGAGCGCCCATATTGCAATGTCTTCCCAAACAGGGAGCCTCCAATTGTTGCAAAACTACAACTCCCTGTATGCCCAGGCAGCCTGGCTGTCTGGGCATGCAGGCAGTTGTAGTTTAACAACAGCTGGAGTCTCCCTGTCTGGGAGGACACTGGCAGAAGGGTCTGTTCACATTATACAAAACGTACAATGTGAAAAGAGCCTCACACCCTTACCAGCCTGGCTCCCGTCTGTAGCTCTGCCCCCTAATGACATCATCACTAGGGGTGGAGGGAGGTTAAGGGACTTCTTCGTCTTCTGTATACACTATATACAGCTATCTATAGATAGCTGTATATACTGTATACTGCTCAAAGGGTTTATCTACACTGTCCAGCAGTGTAAGTTAACTCTTTCCTTGCTCTATCGGCACATAGGGAACAGCTCAGCAAGGGGTTAAAGGGGTTGGCGATCTGTCTATTAATGCAGGTACTACAGCTCCCAGCATGGAACAGAGTGTGCGCCATCTTGAGTAGTAGTACCTGCAGTTAAGGTCAGATCACAGCGGGTGTCACTCCTGACACCTGCTGCGATCCTCCGGTATAACTTATCGAAGTGGGCGGCAGCTGCTCTTCTCTGGTCCCTGCCCGACACTATACTCCGCTGTGATGCGAGGTTATCTTCACTTCACAGATTTGTATATGCCGCTGAGAGCTGTGAGTGGCCAACACTATCCGGTCAATCACATCTCTCAGCGGGAAATATGATTCTGTGAAGTAAAGAGAACATCACAGTGGAATATAGTGCGGGCAGGGGACTAGACGACAAGTGTGGTGCTGCCCGCTTCTATAGCTTATACTAGAGGATCGCAGCGGGGGTCAGAAGTGACACCGGCTGCGATCTGTCTTTTAATACAGGTACTACTACTCCTATCATTGAACAGTCTGTTCGATGCTGGGAGTAGTAGTACTACCTAAAAAAAAAGTTTTAAAAGTTAAGAAAAACACACACATTTTATTAAAACACATAATTAAAATACATTACTAATAACAAGTTTTACAAAATTAATTATAAAAAATATATAATAATATTTTATTAAATGGCCTCTTTCTAAATTTTTTATATTGCCGGCTAGATTTTTAGCTCTCTGCCCGCCCACATAAATTGATCCCTGTTTAAAAATGTATAAAAATTTTGTTCTTAAAAATATTAATTTAGTTAAATACTTAATTTTTTATTTTCTTTTTAATGGTACCCTACGAAATTTAACAAAAAAAGGTATCTCCATCTCTTTTTTGGATCGCTAAAGTCCAAAAAAAGAATAAAAACCACCTGCAAAAAACTCCAAAGTTTAAACCCACATGGCATTTTTTCACTTCCATAGACTTCTAGGGGGAAAACACCAAGAGCCATAATCTGGATTTAAGGACATTTTTTTGAAAACCAGCCCCTGAGCCCAAAAGAGATGGAAAACGCCCAAAGGATAAAAAAAAATGGCAGAATTTCCGTACAAGATGTTTTTTCCATGGAAATTCCGATTCCGGTGTCTGCAGAAAAAAATATACATGTCTATTCTTTCTGCAGATTTTGCAAGGAAATGCATTGCCGTCTATGAGATGGCGTATTTCCAAGTGGTCCTAGTGCCGGCATATTCTGCAGGCGCTCCACTGTCAGTGGAATGTCCACACTGAAATTTTTGTGCTGACATTCCACAATGCAGCAGCAGTGCACGTTCTCGACTGCTACCCCATTCAGGCAGGTTAACTCAGATCTCCTGTTCTTGTGATCAGTGAGGGTCCCAGCAGCCAGAGCCCCACCAATTAGATAATTATCACCTTTTCTGTGGATAGATGGTAAGATGTCATTATGGGAAAACCCCTCAGACTCTTAGGCTTGAATTCCACTTAGTTGTTTTTGGGAAAAACGCCAAGAAGGTCGCCAATTCTGCCGCATTGCGTTTTTTTCGGCAAAAAAATGCTGTGGCCAGATGTTAGCTGTAAATCAATGAGAAATCGCAAAATTCTTTTTACACTTGACGTTTTTCACTTTGGCTTTTTTTTTTTTAATCCTTTTGGTGTTTTTTCACTCTTTCTTGGTGTTTTTCAGCTCCTTGGCCGTTTTGCAAAATGATGAGCCTATGCCGTTTTTCCCCCTGAAATCATGGTGCTTTTCTCCCATAGAAGTCCATGGGTGTAAAAAAAAAACGCCTAGAAAAACGCCATGTTTTTAGCTTTGGTGTTTTTGAGAGCGAGTTTTTTATTCTATTTTTGACTTTAGCAATCCAAAAAAATGATGGAGATACCTTTTTAAATAAAATTTCGTAGGGTACCATTAAAAATATAAAATAAAAAAGATACAGTAGTAATGGAAAAAAGTTTATGTAACAAAATGTATGTTTTTTATGATGACATTTTTATAAATTTTTAAACAGGGCAGGGCACTTAAAATATAGCCGACAATAATAAGTGTTTTTCACTTTTTTTTTTTAGGTGGTACTACTATCACAGCATGGAACACACTGTTCCATGATGGGAGTAGTAGCAGCACCTGTACTAATTGACAGATCACCCCTGGTCCATTACGATCCTCCTGTATAATTTATAGATGCGGAGGGCCTCTCTCCTATGGTTCCCTGCACTGACGTATATATACACCTATTCATATTTTCAGCAGAGAGCTGTGATTGGCCAGATTGTTCCAGCCAATCACAACTCTTTGTGGGAAATATGAATAAGTGTATATATATGTCAGTGCAGGGGACCATAGAAGAGCGGCCGGCCACATCTATACATTATAAAGGAGGATCACAGCTGGTGTCAGGAGTGACATCCGCTGTGATCTTTCCTTAACTGCAGGTACTACAGCTCCCAACATGGAGCAGAGTGTGATCCATGTTGGGAGTAGTAGTACCTGCAGTTAAAGACAGATCACAGCAAGTGTCACTCCTGACACCCGATGCAATCGTCCTATCTATTGCAGAGATGCGGAGCGACTTTCTCCTGCGCTCCACATCTCTGCACTGTACTCTGGCCAGTGATGTGACTAGAACATCACTCATTCATATTTCCCTCTGAGAGCTGTGATTGGCTGCAACCATCCTGCCAATCCCCACTCTAGGCGGAAAATATGAATGAGTGATGTTCTATTTACATCACTGGCCGCAGTATAGTGCAGAGATGCGAGCGCTGTATAGAGACGCTCCGCATCTCTGCTATATTAAGGACGATCGCATCGGGCGATATGTCTATTAGTACAGGTACTACTATTCCCATCATGGAACAGTCTGTTCCATGCTGGGAGTAGTAGTACTACCTAAAAAAAAAATAATTTGAGAAAAAAAAAGTGAAACACACATACATACCTTATTAAAAATTTATGAAAAGTTCATTATAAAAGACAAAAATTCCTTAAATAAACTTTTCCCATCCCTACTGCATCCTTGATGCAGAAAATTGCACTGGCGTTTTTTTCTGGCAATTTTTCTGGCGTTTTTTCCAGTGAAAAAAACGCTGGGAAAAAAAACAAGTGGAATCCTAGCCATAGGCTAGGTTCACACTACGGAATCTCCAGGCAGAAAATTTCCGCCCAGAGATTCCGAGTTGGCGCTAGGTCCGCACGCACACTGAAGTCTCCAATAGACTGCAATGTGTTCCGCAAGTATTTCCGTTTGAAGAATGAGCAACGCCATTCTTCAGGCGGAAATTTTCAAGCGGATTTTTCTTTCACAAATTCCATTTCACAAATTCCGAAGTGTGAATTTGTGAACAGAAACCCGTTCACTATACTATACATTTTAATAGGGGGAATTTCTGCCTGCAATTTCAAAGCGGAATTGCAGGTGGAAATTCTGTAGTGTTAAAATGCTGCAAATGCTACTAGTTACTAGTTACACAAAAGAGCCCAGGAGAATGCTACATGTTTTTGCCCCAGTATATTCTAAATGGACATCAGTTTATATCTTGTCTAATTAACTGTTTGCGCTAATACACTGCCAATGCACGCCAGGAAAAATATACACTGGAAGAGAAAGTTATTGGAGATGATAGTGCACTATTACACCTTCGACTGGTTTTACCTCCAGGTCTGACATTAATCCGTGCCTCTTACAAGACAAAATCTCAGCTGTTATACCCTCAAGAGGCAGAGCATTATCCTGCTCCTTCAATAGGGAGTCTCTGTTCTAACAATGACTCATTCCAAGAAAATCCCAAATGAACAATCATGTCAGTGCTTGAACTTGAAAGCAGGAGTGCTGCCTTCTCAGATTAACCCTCTGCTTCCATGTCAGCTGTGTTATGACTGCGTGGAGCAATTGTGTGTTTTCAGATGATATGTGTATGGCCCTTTTCAGACACACTTTTTTCTGTGTTCTATTTCCCTAGTAAAAAATGCTATGAATTTCAAATGTTTGTCATTGCTTTTTTTTCGCAAGCAGTTTTGGTGGCATTTTGTTTATACATCTTATACTAGTTTTCATTGTTTCAAGTCTTATAAACCTTATAGGAAAATGCCATAAACAATACTGTGTGCAAAACCTAGCGGTGCAGATTAACTAAAACTATAAATTTTTTAGACAGTGTAAACTTAGACTAGATTGTCTAAGGTGAGCAAAATTTAGCATAGGGTTCACACATACTATTTTGGTTAATGTTGTGGGAGGTGTATTTATTGTGCTATTTATTATTTTGGCCTCATGCACAGTAAATCACACCTTTTTTGTGTAGGTTGCACCAAAAATGTGCCAGAAACTTTATCATTAGTAAACTAGTCAAGAAAACATACAACCCTCTAACCATTCCCCCTTGTCGGGAACTAATGAACATGTCAATAAAGAGTCACCTAAAGGCTGGAATTCCACAAGTTTTTTTTTGGGGGGGGGAGGGGAAATGCCAAGAAAAACCTCAATTCTGCCACATGGCGTTTTTTCTGCCAAAAAAACGCTGCGGCTAGATGTTAGCTGTAGATCAATGAGAAGTCGCAAAATTCTTTTTCCTCTTGGCATTTTTCAGTTTGGCATTTTTTTTTATCCTTTTGGCGTTTTCCACTCTTTTTTTGGCATTTTTCAGCTCCTTGGCGGTTTTGCAAACTCACAGAATGTTGAGCCTATGTCGTTTTATTCCCTGAAATCGTGGTGTTTTTCTCCCATAGAAGTCTATGGGAGTGAAAAAACACCAAGAAAAACGTCATCTGGGTTTTAACTTTGGTGTTTTTTCAGGTGATTTTTATTCTCTTTTGGACTTAAAAAAAAAAGTGATGGAGACACCTTTTTAAATAAAATTTCATAGAGTACCATTAAAAAAACTAATAAAAAAAGATACAGTAGTGATGGAAAAAATTGTATTTAACAAAATGTATCTTTTTAAACAGGAATCAATTTATGTGGGCGGGCATTGCACTAAAAATATAGCCGACAACAATAAAAATGTAGTGTGCGTGTGTTTTTCACTTTTTTTCTTTATTTTTTAGGTGGTACTACTACTCCCAGCATGGAACACACTGATCCATGATGGGAGTAGTAGTTCCTGTACTAATTGACAGATCGCCCAGGTTCCGTTGCGATCCTTCTGTATAATTTATAGATGAGGCCTGCCGCTCTTCTATGGTCCCCTGCACTGCTATGTGTATATATATATATATATATATATATATATATATACACACACATATTCATATTTCCCGTAAAGAGCTGTGATTGGCCAGATGGTTCCAGACAATCGTAACTCTCTGTGGGAAATATGAATAGGTGTGTGTGTGTGTGTGTGTGTGTGTATATATATATATATATATATATATATATGTACGTCAGCGCAGGGGACCATAGATGAGCGGCCGGCCGCATCTATACATTATACAGGAGGATTACAGCGGGTGTCAGGAGTGACATTCGCTGTGATCTTTCCTTAACTGCAGGTACTACTACTCCCAACA
Source organism: Hyla sarda (assembly GCF_029499605.1). Taxonomy (NCBI): domain Eukaryota; kingdom Metazoa; phylum Chordata; class Amphibia; order Anura; family Hylidae; genus Hyla; species Hyla sarda. The sequence continues at coordinate 238,139,121 of NC_079193.1, read as the reverse complement.
TGGAGCGCACTCTGCTCCATGCTGGGAGCTGTAGTACCTGCATTAATAGACAGAACGCAACAGGTGTCAGAAGTTATACTCGCTGCGATCTGTCTATTAATGCAGGTACTACAGCTCCCAACATGGAGCACAGTGTGCTCTATGATGGGAGTAGTAGTACCTGCAGTTAAGGACAGATCACAGCGGTTATCACTCCTGACACCCGCTGCGATCTATTGCAGAGATGCAGAGTGATATTCTCCTGCGCTCCACATCTCTGCACTATACTCCCGGCCTGTGATGTGAATAGAAGATCACTCATTCATATTTCCTGCTGAGAGCTGTGATTGGCTATTCACATCACTGGCCGGCTGGAGTACAGAGCAGAGATGCAAGCGCTGTATAGAGCCGCTCCACATTTCTGCTATATTATGGACGATCACATTGGGTGTCAGGACTGACACCTGGGGCGATATGTCTATTAGTACAGGTACTACTACTCGCATCATGGAACAGTCTGTTCCATGCTGGGAGTAGTAGTACTACCTAAAAAATGTTTTAAAAAAATAGAGAAAAAAAGTGAAACACACATACACACTTTATTAAAAATGTATTAAAAGTTCATTATAAAAAATAAAATTTTCCTTTAAATTTTTTCTCATCCCTACTGCATCCTTTTAAAAAAATTTTTGGGTACTCAACACATTTTTAAAAAAATGCCAAAGGGCCAAAAATGCTATTTCAATTAAAATGCAAAAACGCCAGAAAAAATGGCAGAAAAAACATCAAACGCAGGAAATTGCACTGGTGTTTTTTCTGGCATTTTTTTCAGTGAAAAAAATCCAAGTGGAATCCTAGCCAAAGACTACAAACAGACACAAATTTTGTCTGGCCTTTTTTTTGGCCTGAAAAAGCACCAAAAAATCCCTAATTTTTGCACCCTTTATTTTCTTCCTCTATTATATAGTTTTTGTGGCCTTTTTAATAAAAAATAATATGTATTAGAATAGCCGTTCTTTATTTGCCATTGTATCACCCCTAGCTTTCTGATTGCAAGTCATGCGAATCTTTTGTCATGTCACTCAAGGATTTTTTTTAAACAATTGGGGGGGAAGCCAGAAAAAAAATCAACATACACAATGGCATATTTCTAGGCTTTTTTGTATGAATCTAGCCTATTTGTGAACCTAGCATGTTTATAATACATTTCTGATACATTCAGGGCATTTTTAGACATCTTTGTCTAACTGTACTATTGGTTGGCTTAATTTGTGCCACAATTTTGGTGCATGATGGTGCATCTCATGCTATGTCTCCTTCCCAGAAGACCACTTCCCTTTACAGCTGTCATGCCCCTTGTTAAATAAGGGGCAAAAAGTGTCTAAGGCTAGGTTTATTCTGCATTTAGTGCTTTTGTCACAGATATTCATCAGCATCTCCCCAAGAATGGATAGCCGAAATATACTTTGGTGGAGAGCAGCGGGTGACTAGTGTGGTACCAATTTACCAATAAGGCCATTAGCCGAGGCTAATCCTCAGGGTATGTTCACACGGCAGAATGTTTGTTCGGAATATTCTGCACCGACATTCTACTGCTGCAGAGTCCCATTGATTTCAATGAAATTTTACTGCACTGTGTACACGGTGGAATTTCCATGGTAGATGTTTCTACTGTAGAAATCCTACTTCAGAAGTCCATAAAATAAATAGACTTGATTATTCTATTTGCGGATTTTGCTCTGAAATGCATTGCCGTCTATGAGACGACACATTTCCCAGCCGTCCTAGCACCCACTGGATTATTTAAATGTGCGGAATGTCTGCATGTGGTTTCCATGCAGACATTCAGCACATTTTACGCTATATGAACTTTGCCTCAATCAGATTTGCAGCAGAAATCTAATTGTCAGCTTTGCAGTAAATATTTGCCGATGGCAGATCTGACGTGTGTGACATGCCTTAAGTGATTTTCACAGAATAAGTGCAGCATGGGAAAGTTCTGAAAAAGGGAGTAAAAAGATCGAATGAGTAAACACACATATATGTGCCTGATGTAGTGGTAAAACCATTTAGAGCTCAGTCTTTATATGAATAGTACTATTTAACTTTTTCTATCTCATGAAAAATATAATATACAGGGTGGGCCATTGATATGGATACGCCTTAATAAAATGGGAATGGTTGGTGATATTAACTTCCTGTTTGTGGCACATTAGTATATGTGAGGTGGGAAACGTTTCAAGATGGTTGGTGACCATGGCGGCCATTTTGAAGTCAGCCATTTTGAATCCAACTTGTTTTTTCCATAGGAAGAGGGTCATGTGACACATCAAACTTGGGAATTTCACAAGAAAAACAATGATGTGCTTGGTTTTAACGTAACTTTATTCTTTCAGGAGTTATTTACAAGTTTCTGACCACTCATAAAATGTGTTCAATGTGCTGCCCATTGTGTTGGATTGTCAATGCAACCCTCTTCTCCCACTCTTCACACACTGATAGCATCACCGCAGGAGAAATTAATACCACCAACCATTCCCATTTTATTAAGGTGTATCCATATAAATGGCCCACCCTGTACATTGGCCACATTGCTATGCTACAGTTTAAAAGTAATGGACACTGACCTTTGAGGTTACTTTGCACCACGAATAAAACATAAGTCTTTACAAAATAATATAACTCAGGACTTAAAGGGGTACTCTCGTGGAAAACTTTTTTTTTTAAATCAACTGGTGCCAGAAAGTTAAACAGATTTGTAAATCCCTTCTATTAAAAAATCTTAATCCTTCCAGTACTTTTTAGGGGCTGTATACTAAAGAGAAATCCAAAAAAAAATGCATTTCCTCTGATGTCATGACCACAGTACTCTCTGCTGACCTCTGCTGTCCATTTTAGGAACTTTCCAGAGCAGGAGAAAATCCCCATAGCAAACATATGCTGCTCTGGACAGTTCCTAAAATGGACAGCAGAGGTCAGCAGAGAGCACTGTGGACATGACTTCAGAGGAAATGCATTTCTTTTTTTTATTTCTCTTTAGTATACAGCCCCTAAAAAGTACTGGAAGGTTTAAGATGTTTTAATAGAAGTGATTTACAAATCAGTTTAACTTTCTGGTACCAGTTGATTTAAAAAAAAAAAAAAAAAAGAGTTTTCCACGGGAGTACCCCTTTAACAGGGAACTGTAATAGCATCAAATGTAGCCTTGTGTTACAGCACAGATAGAGGAACCCAACAGCAGTGGAGACTCCTGACGGACAGTTACAGTACATGTTAATGATCAGGTCTTTAAGAGTCTTCCTGCTCACGGATCTTCCATCATTTTATTTTCCATGATCTGCTTCCTTCTGTATAAAGAAGCTTACCTCTTATGTACTTTCTGTTTTTCTCTGTTTAATTTTCACAGTTTTAGCTGGTAAATACACCTTTCTTGCAAGGCATGTGACTAGTATACATTTTGAACTAAATCTTTATGATTAAAATCAAATACGTTTAATGTTTCTCACATTTGCTGTCAAAGTGCAGTTGGCCGAGAGTATGTATAAGTGATTTATTCTGTAATGTTCTATATTTCCCCAGTTTAGAAAAAAATGCAGGCCATCACTGTGTTCATAAGTCTGCAAATAAATGGATTTGTAAACAATGAATGAAAAATTCAGTAGAGTTATCATTAAAAATTTAATCATAATTCAGTATTTTAGACCTAACTATATACTGTGAGTATATGGGGGAATTCTTAGTAAAATCATTTAGGCTGTGTTCAGATGATGCATTTCTCACAAATTTGCCCCAGTCTCGCTAAAATCAGACCAAATTTGCATAAGAAAATGCTTTAAAAACATGGAAAAACCACCTTGCACTGTGCTCTTTTGGAATCCACTCCTGTTTTTTTATATTATCTAACTAGCTGAGTACCCGGCGTTGCGCGGTTTTTCCTTCCTAATACTTGTTGGGGAGGAAAATCAACAAAGGAGGAAGCTTTTCACTTCAAATCCTATACCCATATATTGTTGTCATATCCCAACCCCATATCCCGTCCTCCTATCCCGTCCTCCTATCCCGTCCTCCTATCCCGTCCTCCTATCCCGTCCTCCTATCTCGACCTCCTATCTCGACCTCCTATCTCGACCTCCTATCTCGACCTCCTATCTCGACCTCCTATCCCGTCCTCCTATCTTGACCTCCTATCCCGTCCTCCTATCTCGACCTCCTATCCCGTCCTCCTATCTCGACCTCCTCTTCCGTCCTCCTATCTCGACCTCCTATGCCGACCTCCTATCTCGACCTCCTATCCCGTCCTCCTATCCCGACCTCCTATCCCAGCCTCCTATCCCGACCTCCTATCCTGACCTCCTATGTCCATCTCCTATCTCCACCTCCTATCCCGTCCTCATACTCATATCCCGACCATCCCGTCCTCATATCTTGACCTCCTATCTCGACCTCCCATCCCGTCCTCATATCCTGACCTGTAATATGTGTACCAGGTATTGAAATATCTCCAGCCGCACAGAAGTTATGTGAGAACATACATTTCCCATTGATTTGCATGGGACTTTAAACAAAAACCCAACCCTCACAAATGTGGGTAGTTAAGGGTTAAATTAACTGTCCTATATTTTAAGTGGACATATAAGTAACATGTGACCAAGTATTATGGAAATATCTCCAGCCGTTTGGAAGTTATGCAGTAACATATATTTCCCATAGAGTTGTATGGGACTTTAAACATAAACCCCGCCCCTTGCAAATGGGGGTGAGTAAGGGTTAAATCACCTATCCTATGTTTGTTGTTGACATATAAGTAACATGTGTGCCAAGTTTCATTTTAATATCTTTAGCCGTTTGGAAGTTTTTGTGGAGCAAACATATACACACACACACACACACGTTGAGTTTTATATATATATATATATATATATATATATAGAAGGGGTCAGTACTTTCCTCAGGGAGAGGACACCTCTTCAGGTGTAACGGAGATTCAGGTTAGGCCATTTAGCACTCCGCAGGCATTCTGGGTAGGGGAATATGCAAAGCAGCTCATTACACAACCTTTTCAGGTAGTGTTCCCTGGTATCAGCTTAGCTCCTGTTAAGGAATATAAAAAGCTGAACGGGATATATGTCAAGCCAGACTACTCCCCAAAAGGGTCGAAACTTCCCTTTTGGGGAGTAGTCTGGCTTGGCATATATCCCGTTTAGCTTTTTATATTCCTTAACAGGAGCTAAGCTGATACCAGGGAACACTACCTGAAAAGGTTGTGTAATGAGCTGCTTTGCATATTCCCCTACCCAGAATGCCTGCGGAGTGCTAAATGGCCTAACCTGAATCTCCGTTACACCTGAAGAGGTGTCCTCTCCCTGAGGAAAGTACTGACCCCTTCTAAAGCCTCAGGCCTCTCACCACAGCCAAGCCAGATCACCCTGCTCTGTACTGACGAGGGGCAAAAACCCCGAAACAGCTGTCTGCAGATGGGTCGAAACTTCCCTTTTGGGGAGTAGTCTGGCTTGGCATATATCCCGTTCAGCTTTTTATATTCCTTAACAGGAGCTAAGCTGATACCAGGGAACACTACCTGAAAAGGTTGTGTAATGAGCTGCTTTGCATATTCCCCTATATATATATATATATAAATTCATTATGATTAACTCCGGGTTTGGCTTAAGAGCTGCACAGCAGCCAAAGGCTAAGTTTCCACTTCTTTGGAAACTGCCACTGCAGTTTTTGAGCCAAAATCAGAAGTGGATCCGTAAGGGAGGAGAAGTGTAAGTTCTGGCTTTGGCTCAAAAACTGCAGTGGTAGTTTTCCAAAAACTGCCAAAAAAAAAAAGTGGAAACTTAGCCTAAGAGCAGCCTTATAAATGAAGATATACTGACTAATCAGACATGACATTAGAACCACCTGCCTAATGCATATTGGCAAAACTGCTCTTAGCTGGCAAAGCATGGTCTCCAAAAAGATCTCTAAAGGGGTCCTGTTCCATCTGGCACCAAAATGTTCGCAGATCTTATAAGTTCTGAAAGGTGGGACCTCCATAGATCAGCACATCCCACAGATGTTTGATTGGAAAACTTTCCAGGTAGAGTAAGAACAGATCAGAATGATCAGAATGTTTGTCTATCACCATCCTCATCTGTCCCCTGATGAGCCCAGGAGGGCATAAATGCATTGAGACCTTCTGAACCTTACCTAAAACGATAGGTACACTGGCCTGCTTCAATTTATGTAAAAGGAAAAGTAGTAGGGATGGGAAAAGATGTACCCGACAGAGGGACCTCAAAATGTAGCCGACAATAATAAAAATGTAGAAAGGGGCTATTTAAATGTAAAAATAATATATTGTTTATAATGAATTTTGTTAAAATTTGTATTAGTAATGTATTTTAATAATGTGTTTAATAAAGTGTGTGTGTGTGTGTGTTCCATGATGGGAGTAGTAGTTCCTCTACTAATAGACAGATCGCCCCGGGTGTCACCCCTGATCTATACGCATAGGGTTCCCCGTATTTTTATTCACAGTCAGAAACCAACCAAGCAGCAACAGCCTGACATTACCAGTGTGGGCTAGGACCATTATTACTGGCCCTCCGCAGCCTAAATAACGCCAGCCTATTCCCGCCTAGACCCAGGAGCGCCATTTTTAAAGCCCCAGGATTGTTGGTACTGGCTCTTCCTGGCAACCCTGTGGCGGTGGGTACCAGTGTAATAATAGGGGTTAGCGCTAGCTGTTTTGTGGGGCTATTGCTAAGCCCTGGCTTAATAATGGATTCCGTCAATAAGACGGTTTCCACTACTAAGCGTGAAAATTCTATTTAAAAAAACACGACACATTGGAAAACGTATTTTATTTTAAAAAACACTTCCTGGCAATCTCCGCAGAGATGCGGAGCGGCTTTATACAGTGCTCTCATCTATGCTCTCAACTCCGGGCCGGCTAGTGATGTGTATAGAATTCATATTTTCCACCCAAAGTGGTGATTGGCCAGATGGTGGCAGCCAATCCATCGCTCTCAGCGGGAATTATGAATTTAAAGGTTCTCCGGTGCTTAGACATCTTATCCCCTATCCAAAGGATAGGGGATAAGATGCCTGATCGCGGGAGTCCCGCCGCTGGGGCCCCCCGGGATCTTGCATGCGGCACCCCGTTTGTAATTAGTCCCTGAAGCTTGTTCGCTCCGGGTTTGATTACGGACGACCACAAGGCCGGTGGCGTGTGAGGTCACTCTTCGCCCCTCAATGCAAGCCTATGGGAGGGGGCGTGATAGCTGTCATGCCCCCTCCCGGGGGCTTGCATTGAGGGGCGGAGCATGATGTGTATATATACACCTATTCATATTTCCCACAGTGAGTTGTGATTGGCTGGAACCATCTGGCCAATCACAGCTTGCTGTGGGAAATATGAATAGGTGTATATATACAGCAGTGCAGGGGACCATAGAAGAGTGGCCGCCCGCATTATTACATTATACAGGAGGATCGCAAAGGGTGTCAGAAGTGACACCGGGGGCGATCTGTCAATTAGTAGATGTACTATTACTCCCATCATGGAACAGTGTGTTCCATGCTAAGAGTAGTAGTACAACCAAAAAAAGTTTTAAAAGTTAAAAACACACACACACTTTTTTCAACACATTATTAAAATAAATTTTTTATAAAAAGTTTAACAAAATTATATCAAATATAATATTTTTATATTTAAATGGCCCCTTTCTAAATTTTTATTATTGTTGACTACTTTTTTAGTTCCCTGCCCGCCCACATAAATTCCTACGAAATTTCATTAAAAGAGGTATCTCCATCACTTTTTTGGATCGCTAAAGTCCAAAAAAGAATAAAAACTGACGGCAAAAAACGCCAAAGTTAAAACCCACACAGCGTTTTTTCACTCCCATAGACTTCTATGGGAGGAAAACACCAAGATTTTCCTTTAAAAAACGACAAAGTCTTAGCAAGTGGTCGTTTTTGAAAAACTGCCAAGGAGCCAAAAATTGCTAAAAAACGCCAAAAGGATAAAAGAAAACGCCAAGGAGATATGGCATTTTGCAGTTCCCTATTGACTTGCAACTAACATCTGGCCATGCGGCAGAATGGGCATTTTTATTAGCGTTTTTGCTATAAAAAAAAGCAAGTTAAACTTAGCCTATGGCTAGAATTCCAGGTTTTTCATGCAAAAACGCAGATTCTGTGAAGAAACGCCACGGCCAGATGTTAGCTGCAAGTCAATAGTGAACTGCAAAATGCCAGATCCACTTGGCATTTTTGATTTTGGCATTTTTTTTTATCCTTTTGGGCGTTTTTCAGCTCTTTTGAGCTCTTTTGGGTTTTCAAAAACATCCTCAAATTCAGAGTATGGCATTTTTTTCCCGGGGAAAATCTTGGCGTTTTCCTCCCATAGAAGTTTATTGGAGTGAAAAAACGCCAAGAAAAATGCCATGTGGGTTTTAACTTTGGTGTTTTTGCAGGCATTTTTTATTCTTTTTTTTTACTTTGGTAATCAAAAAAAGTGATGGAGATACCTTTTTTTTGTTACATTTCGTAGGGTACCATTAAAAAAAAAATTTAAAAAAAGATACAGTAGTGATGGAAAAAATTTTACTTAACAAAATTTATATTTTTTATTCATTTTTAAACAGGGATCAATTTATATGGGAGGGCAGAGAACTAAAAATCTAGCCAACAATATAAAAAATATAGAAAGGGGCCATTTAATTATAAAAATAATATATTTTTTATAATTAATTTTGGAAAACTTTTTATTAGTTATGTATTTTAACTGTGTTTAATAAAAAGTTTTAGTTTTTTTTTACTTTTTTTTTTATTTATTTCTTAGATTTTATAGGTAGCACTATTACTCCTAGAATGGAACAGACTGTTCCATGATGGGAGTAGTAGTACCTGTAATACTAAACAGATCGCAGCCGGTGTCGCTTCTGACACCCGCTGCGATCCTCTGGTATTAGCTATAGAAGCAGGCGGCACTATATTCCGCTGTGATGTGTGGTTATCTTCACTTCACAGATTCATATTTCCAGCTGAGAGCTGTGATTGGCCGGATAGTGTTGGCCACTCACAAATCTCAGCGGCATATACAAATCTGTGATGTGAAGATAACCTCACATCACTGCGGAGTATAGTGCGGGCAGGGGAGCAGACAGTTGAGGCTGCTGCCCTCTTCTATAGCTTATACCAGCGGATCACAACGGGTGTTAGGAGTGACACCCGCTGTGATTTGACCTTAACTGCAGGTACTACTACTCCCAAGATGGAGCACACTCTGCTCCATGCTGGGAGCTGTAGTACCTGCATTAATAGACAGATCGCAACGGGTGTCAAAAGTGACACCTGGGCCATCTGTCTATTAGTACAGATACTACAGCTCCCAGCATGGAGCAGAGTGTGCTCCATGTTGGGAGCAGTAGTACCTGCAGTAAGGGACAGATCACAGCAAGTGTCACTCCTGACACCTGTTGCGATCGTCCTGATGTGAATTTCAGGACTCGTATATCTACTGCCCAACAAGAACTTACAGTAAGCCAGCAATGTGTATACAGTATACACATTGCTGGCTCACTTAACCCCTTGCTGAGCTGTGCGCTAAGTGCCAGCCCGGCAAGGAAAGAGGTAACTTGCACTGCTGGACAGTGTAGGTTAACCCTTTGGGTGGTATACACTATATACAGCTATCTATAGATAGCTGTATATAATGTATACAGAAGACTAAGAAGTCCCTTTACCTCCCTCCAGTCCTGGCTGGGTCTATGTAGCTCTGCCCCTAATGATGATGTCATTAGGGGGTGGAGCTACTGACGAGGACCACTGTGGATGAACTGGATATTTTTCCTTTTAATAAAAAGGCTAACGAGGCCTGTGGGGGAGTGTTTTTTAAAATAAAATACGTTTTCCAATGTGTTGTGTTTTTTTAAATAGAATTTTCAGGCTTAGTAGTGGAAACCATCTTATTGACCAAATCCATTATTAAGCCGGGGCTTAGCAATAGCCCCACAAAACAGCTAGCGCTAACGCCTATTATTACACTGGTACCCACCGCCACAGGGTTGCCAAGAAGAGCCAGTACCAACAATCCTGGGGCTTTAAAAATGGCGCTCCTGGGTCTAGGTGGGAATAGGCTGGCGTTATTTAGGCTGGGGAGGGCCAGTAATAATGGTCCTAGCCCACCCTGGTAATGTCAGGCTGTTGCTGCTTGGTTGGTTTCTGACTGTGAATAAAAATACGGGGAACCCTATGCGTTTAGTTGTAGTTAAGCAACAGCCAGGGAATCCCGCTTATCTGCCACCGCCTGCGTCGCGTGACTACAGCTCCCAGCATGTCCTCACTGTAAAGGCATGCTGGTAGTTGTGAGGCGTGGACGGGTGACAGGGAAGCTTGTCACCCTCTCGCACATCTCCCACTCGCCTGCGCCACATGACTACAACTCCCAGCATGCCCTTACAGCAAGTACATGCTGGGAGTTGTGGTTGTGTGGTGTGCGGCAGGTGATAGATGCGGGCGGGTGGGCGGTGTGGAGCGGAGACGGCCGGGAACCTTGAATATAATACTACGGCATTGTAATTTCATATTCCCCGCCTGGAACTGTAATTGGCTGAGGGGTCTCAGCCAATCACAGCTTCAGGAGGGAAAAATTAAACGACAGTGCCGTAGTTTTATTTTCCTGTTAGCCGGCCGGGGAGCGGAGCGCTTGTCACCTGCCCACACGACACAACTACAACTCCCAGCATGCCCTTACTGTAAGGGCATGCTGGGATTGGTAGTCATGCGGCGCAGGTGACAAGCGCTCCCCGGCCAGCTACCATTAATATGATACTACGGCATTTCCCTCTGAAGCTGTGATTGGCCGAGACCCCTCCAGGCGGGGAATATGAAATTACAGTGCTGTAGTATTATATTCATGGTTCCCGGTCGGCTCCGCTCCCCACTGCCCGCCCGCATCTACCAAGCGCTGCCTCCCGCATACACCCACCGCCCACAGTATGCCACCACGTGGCCCCCCCCATTTAACACCTGCTGCCCGCATATGCCACTGCCTGGCCGCATTTAACACCTGCCAGCTAGTTACTGTGAGACTACAACTCCCAGCATGTCCTCACTATAAGGGCATTCTGGGAGTTGTAGTCTTACAACAGCGGCAGGCGGGTGGTATATGCGTGCAGCCTGTGATAGATGCAGGCGGCGGGTGATAGATGCGGGCAGCCAGCGGGTGTTAGAAAAAGTAGCGTAAAGTCCCGCCTGCATCTAAGGCAACTTTTTTATTGTGTAGATTTGCGACTTTTCAGGCCATTTCTGACCTTTTTTGCGACTTTTGATAAAAAGTCGCATTTAGTAAATCCCTGCCTACAGCTAAGTAAAAAACAGATCTTGCGTAAAAACAGCTGGATTGTAAGAATTTGCACAGGCCGACGTACCACTAAAAGTCGCACAAAAGTCGCACATGAAATTTTTTAGCGATTTTTGTATACCAAAAATCCTGTGTAAATCCCTTGATAAATTCCCCTCATTGTATATGTGAATCAATATATAATTTATTTGGCATGTCCATTTTCCTTACAAGCAGAGAGATTCAAAGTTAGAAAAATGCTAAATTTTCAAATTTTTCATGATATTTTGGAATTTTTTTTCCAAGAAATGATGCAAGAATCGAGGAAAATTTATCACGAACATAAAGTAGAATATGTCATGAAAAAATAATCTCGGAATCAAATTCATAAATTAAACCATCCCAGAGTTATTAATGCTTAAAGTGACAGTGGTCAAATTTGCTAAATATGCTCTGGTCCTTAAGGTCAAAATGGGCTTGGTCCTTAAGGGGTTAATTAAGTGGTGACAAGAATTACAATCTGTCTTTACAAATAAAGAGGTTCCTTCTGGTAGTGTAAAACACGAGGAGAACACGGTAGCAGTACAAAGCAAATTTAGCACAGTTGCTCATAGTAAGCAGGTTGTCTGCTGGTTTAGGTTTCTAAAAATTATCTCAATAATACAAGTTTATATCAAATTGGGTGCTTTGGGTACATTCTCTTCTTTTCTTTACACCAGTTTTAAAATGTCCTAGAACTTGCACAACAAATTCTGTACTCATTTATAGTAAACATTATATAGATGCCTTTGTACTATCTTTTTTAAGATGATAGTGTAGTGGAAAAAAGAGAGAAAAATTCCTTTCCTGAAGTAGAGAATTGCCATCCTGTAACACATTTATGTGTTATCACTTCCATCATGAATGAATTCCTTTTATCTCACCACACCATAATCACACCTATTATCCTGTCTGGTTGCTTCCTAAGCACTGCTCATCGGAGCCATGGTTTCCATACCTTGCTTTGATGGAGGATATCAGGCTTATATAGCTGCAAGTTAATGTCTTTGATTTTAAAGGAGGCTTTTGATTTTATTATAGAAACAGGACACGTCTTTGTACAATGGAAAGTGCCACAACTTTCTGTATCAATTTTATGTTATCAGGACTTTGGCTTTCAGCAATTAAAAAACGTTACTATTTAGAGGCTAATAACCTGTCTTGATTATGTGCTACCCATTACTGTACCTGCCATTGTTACACTTTGGTTAGCTTACTGTACTATTTTCTGCTTGTTTTCGCAAAAAGAATAGTTAACTTGGTAAAAAAATACTTGTCACTCTTCTTGGTGAAAAAATGTGATTGGGTGTAGTACCCTTGACCACAATGCACAATATCTCTTTGTGCATTTATCATCATCCTGGTACAAGGCAACATTGTGCAACAGTATAAGCACTACAGTAGTATTTTGTGTATTTTGCTTATCTGTCTTATTGTGATCCCCTGACTATTTTCCTTTAGTATGTCTTAAGGTTTAGTAGACAAGTCTAATCTGCTTGACAGCAGCCATTATTTAAATCTGGAGGCAGATGCAATTGGAGGCTTAGGATTTCAAGTGCTGTTTTGACGAAGGGTGACGCTAGCTGAATTCAGGCCAGGCTCCATTTGGTAAGAGATATTGCATTCTTCGAGGTCTTTCCACACTCTTCCCTTTGCCAGTAGCAGTCACAGTGAAGAGGCCACTGGCCAGGAGCGTGTCATATTACCACTTGTAATCAAAATGTAATTCATGTAAGAAAATATACACAAACACTACCATTAATTCATTGGAGCTGTGCTGTGTCAGTCTCCATATCATATATTGTAAGCGTTCCCTTCATTCCAAAGTAAATACACCAATTTATATAACACCAGTTTGTTAAGCCCAGCATGAAAGATCATGGATTTAGCCAAAAACGAATCAAATGTACATTTAAAAACATTGTAGTTTGGATTGGACATCCTTTCGATGTTGCTTTATGGATAAAAATATCTTAAATGAAGGTTTATATGTCCTCATGCCAACACTGTCTATTTGTTTAAGACAAAACCCTATACTTTTTTTTTATTATACATAGGTTTTACTGTATTTTTGAGTTCAGAATACAATTATGGTACTTGGCACAAATATGACATGGCTGGTCCCCTAGAAACTAAATACTAGGATGGACAACAACAAGTCTTTAAGTAATGGTTATTCACCACTGTATTTATTGAACAAGAATCAATCCTATGCATCACTGCAATACAGATAGCTATATAATATATATACATATATATATATATATATATATATATATATATATATATATATGCTGTACCCAGGGCTCAAGTCCAGTAGGAACATGTGGGAACTGAGTTCCTGCACTTTTTCCACAGCAGAAACACCATTCCCATTAGTAGAAGTCCTGCTGGGCCAGCCCTTGAATAGAAGAGTTCCCACAATTTTTTTCCCCCAGGACTTGAACGCTGCCTGTACCTGAAGCAAAGATATACCCTTAATTTTGTAATGAAAAGGAAGTGATGTAGAGGTCAGAGTAGACTGTGTTCATATTGTACCATTCACATCATTTTTCAGGGCTCTGTAATATGTCAGAATACTTTCAAAAAGGTATTCCAATTCTGCAGACTGCCCAAGCAACAGCCATAGACTTTAACAGACCAAAGTAGTGTACGATTGTCTATGTTTGGTCTGTTTTATGAAAATATGTTGGTTGCAGCTCGCATAAGTGTAATCTACTATTTAAAATGTTTAAAAATATATATTTTTTATTAAAAATGTTTTATTATAAATGCCTTAGCATCAACAAACAACATGCATGACTAAGCTCTCGTTCACACAGAGGAATTTCCGATCGGAATCTGGCAGAAAAAAAATCCCTTAGAAATTCCATTGCAGCAGAGTCCCATTGTTTGCAATGCACACAGCACAATTTTTGCGCTGTAAACATCTTGCGCAGAAATTAACATTTTGGCCTACTCAAAAAGAAATAACATGTCAGCTGTCTTGACGGAATCCGCTTGAAAATGCATTGCAGTTTATGGAGACAATGCATTTTTGATAAGTACTAGGGCCACCTGAAAAGTTTGCGCCTGCTGTGGACAAAATTTTCCAGCACTGCCTTAAACCTCTTGGGCATGGAGTTCACCAGAGCTTCACAGGTTTCCAGCAGTGTCCTCTTCCACTCCTCCATGATGACATCACAGAGCTGGTGGATGTTAGAGACCTTGCACTTCCCACCTACCGTTTGAGGATACCCCACTGATGCTCTGGTCTGGAGACATGCATGGCCAGTCAATCACCTCAGCTTCTTTAACAAGGTATGTTACTGTACATGTTGACAATCATAGTTCCTTCAGTGAACTGTAGCTTCCCAGGGCCAACAGCATCATGCATACCCAGACCATGACACTTCAACCACCATGCTTGAGTGTAGGCAAGACACACGTGTCTTTGTACTCCTTACCTGGTTGCTGCCACACACGCTTGACACCTTATGAACCAAATAAGTTTATCTTGGTCTCATCGTACCACAGAACATGGTTCCAGTAATTCATGTCATTAGTCTTCTTGTCTTCAGCAAAATGTTTGTGGGCTTCTTCTGCATCGTCTTTAGAAGAGGTTTCCTTTTGGGACTTTGATAGATAGATATGGATATATTTTAGAATCAGTCTATTTTATTTTTTATGTGGTAACTCAACACAAAACTGAAATTCTCCCACTGCCCCAAGTTCACACTTTGCCTTTTTTCCAGCACTCACTGCAATCTGAGCTGAGTGGTGTCAAGAACTTCTGCTGGACCTTTTAGATACTATAATTTTTTCCAAAAATAATGAGAAGAAACAGGGTGGACTGGTCCATCCTTAAAGCTCTTTACTCTTTAGCTAAACATACTTTTGAAGTAAAGCAAAGGTTGTTGGAAAATGCATGTCACATTTCATGTTCAAATTAAAGGGGTTGTTTAGCGATGTAAATATTTTTTTCGATGGAGTCAGGCTGGCTGAAAAAAAAGTGCTACTCACCTCTTTGATCCTCCACCACTGTCATTCTGACATTCATAGGGTCCCCGCTGATCTTCATTTCCTGTCCCTTGTCTTAACATACAGGAAATGCCCACTTAGCCGATCATTGATCAGTTGATCTTACTAAAATTTACTCCAATTTACAAAAATTTTTACAACAACTGAAAAATATTTGTATCCCCAGACAATCCCATTAAGGAAGTTTACTTTTGGAGGAATTCTCAGGGATAATGTTTCCCTAAGTACAAATAATTTTGTTAATCAAAGTTTTAGGCTTGCTATTTTGAAACCTGAAGACTTTAGTACAGACTATTCAGTTGTTTTATTACTTTTGTGGGGTTTTTGATAGTTGAATTAAAAAGCATGTTCCATTGGACAATACATTTAAATATATTGGAATGTTCTTCGGTCTTATTTAATTTCCACAGTATCACATTATTTTAACTACATAAGCAGCAAAACATTAGCCTGCTGCCAAGTGCTTGAAGTGAAATGCTGTGTGATCGAAGCCATTAAAAGACTGAAGTCAGGATCCTCAATACAGTCTTAGAGGGTACTGATACTGTGTGTGTCCTTGTTCTGCATTGATTGTTTTCTTTTCTCAAGCACACTCAGAGTTGAATTCCCTTTTGCTGATGTTGAGTGGCTTGACCCTAACTAAACATTAGGCTTATCTTGCTCACAAAGCCATTGCTTTGTGAAGCAGGATAGATTTGTTTCACTTGTCTCTTTGGGCACAGTTGTTCTAACAGCTTGAATCAGCTTCACAGAAAATTAGATGAGAATGATCAGGATAAGACTAGCCAGACTCTTAAACAACCGTGGAATGTGACTTTGCTTTTGTTTTGCTGGTACAAAATGGATCAAACCCAACAAAATAAATGTAAAATAATATATTTTAGTATTACTGTATTCATCTCTTTTGATATTGTACGAGGCCACACAGAGCATGAGAGAATGGTCTTATCACAGACTGTATTGTGTAAAATAATCTCGGATGCCATGCCATGGGAAAATTTTGTTTTTAAAAGGTTCTAAAAGAATTTACTTTTAAAAGGGACCTGTCATGTCCCCAAAATGGAATGTGGTTTCCTGACAGATTATTTTTTTCTATTGGCTTCCTCATTATTCTAGGTCTACATTTGCGTCAGCATTCTGTATAGGGCCTTCCCCAGTAAATGGAGCCAGATGGTCCGTTGCATAACAGACACCAACAGATTTCACTGACTTCAATGGAATCTGTTGGGTTTTCTTGTGTCCTGGTGTCCATTTGCTCAAGATGGTCTGTTGCACAACAGGCACCAATGGATCCAGAGAGATTCTAGTGACTTCAGTGAGGTCTGTTGGGTTTCTTCACGTCCTGGTGTTCATGTGCTTGCAGTATTTTTTTTGTCCACTCTGGTCCTGCAAAATAAACACAATCTGTGATGGATGCCCCGAATAGAGCCCCAGCACAAATGTGAGCACAGCCTTATTCTGCAATTGGCACCATTACTTTTGGGGCCAGATATGCCAATTAATGAATACATAGACGACTAGGCAGTTTTTTACCATGCAGTGTCAAAGAGGTGGAAACGTGGACTACCTTTGGGTCTACGTGGGGGACCCAAAGGAACTGCAGCACCCTGAGAGGTAAGTATAACTTTTTTTTTCCTTATTTGCAGCAGCACCAGCATTATATTAAATATTGGTAAATTTGGGATACTCCCCTAATTGGCATATTGTTTAGCATATTGTAATGGCACCAACTGTGGATGAACAAGGGGCCAATAAAAATAAGAAATGTTCAATCAATAAAGGTATACTGGAAATTTTACTTTTAACATACATTATAAGTCCTCATAAAGTCCTCTTCATCGTAACTTTTACTTTTAAGAGTAGAACAACTAATAGTGATTATCTGTATAATTTTATTTTGTCAGATGCACTATAAAGTAAGGGCCAGGATGAGGAGTTTAAAAGACAATCGACTGCCCTATGGGGAACTCATATGGAGAAAAGTTTACTCTTATGAGTCCTATGTATTATCAGAAGGAGATTTCTATCCTCTGTGTTAAATCTGCACCTGACCACCCTCAACAGTTAGTATTTTAGTCATTTGAAGCCATCCATAGTAATGCAAGGGTAACATTTAAGCTCAGCAGATTTAGCCTGGGATGAGCATGTGGTTATGCATGTCTATATGTGGAGAACTGGAGGAATCAGCTGAGCTTGATGTCTGCTCCACTGCTACTATTTAACTTTACTTAAATGTCAGCCCTGGACCCTCTAATCTGAATTGTTACTTAGTTTTAGGGACCAATGAACTGTGGTAGTGTTATCATTGGCTAATGTTTTATTGTTCTTATTCGTATAAGATACTGCTGGGTATTGATATTAAAACCATCATAAACTCTTGGGAACATTATCAATAATTAAAAGGCTTTTCTACACCTATGAGCTGATTACTTGACGTAAGGTGTCATCAGTGTCAAAATCATCAGTAATTCACATGCCGCAAAAAGACCCACAGTCTGAAAGGCGGTGGGCTAAACCACATAACTTCTTTAGGCAAATGCTTCCTTATAGAGTATAGCCAAACGCTGTATCTCTGGCTCTCCCATAGAGACACATGGAGGGGACGTGTCGGTAGACGCTTTATGTGGTAGGTTGACGCTCTCCGTTTCGGGGTGAGCCTGGGCATCGTGCATGAGATGACGGTGGGGGATAGGGTCCCAGCGGTGTGACCCCCGGTGATCAGATATTTATCCCCAATCCTTTGGATAGGAGATAAGTGTCCCTGCACCACAGTACTCTTTTAAATGCATTTCTATGTCATATTATTTTGCAAGACATAAATTTTTTTATAGATTTGATCAGAACGCAGGATATTCTTTTAATAATATGCTTAGTTCCTTTATCACAAGGAGATTTCTACATGTGTATATCTATAGAATACTATTTGTTCTAAAATTACATTTTCTAAAATAGCATTATTTCCTTTCTAGATCATTGTAAGGTGACTCAACTTTTTATATAGTCACAGAAGAAAAAATCTATGACATGTTGGTAGTCCTGATTTACGTGTATATCATTTGTTTGTTTAGGTTCTAAGTTTAGTTCATGGATTGTTTATATTTAACCTAACACATTTACTACATGAAATGGGAGATATGCCTTACATTGTTATATGCTGTCATTTTACCAGTCATGTGCTGATGAGGCCTTAGTTGTAGAAATACCCATAGTTTTAGATTTAATGTATTCAATGTTATACCTTAGATATTACATTATTAAAATGGGTTTACAGTCCGCCGGACACTCAGCAAAGACAAAGGGGCAGATGTACTAATGAAAATGTGCATCTGTGAACACAATAAAACTAGTGTACATGCCTTGTGCCCCAACATAGGGGTGTGGTTTATTAGAAAGGTGTATAACTTTGTATAGAGGGGCATGGTCTGAAATGTGGTGCAGTGCTTTAAAATATTTGGAAACAAAAACTGCCACAAAGTACGACAACAAGGTCTTAAATGCACCAAAATTATGAAACAGCATGAACCACTGTGATAAATTTGGACAATTCTTAGTAAATCTGGGCCATTGTCTTGTAAGCCACACATATCATCCATACAGTACATACATGTGGACTAGTCTTTGCCTAGTCTTTGAAAACTAAAAGGGTCCCATACAGCTATCAACCATAACATTCGCATGACTTTTGGTTTTAATACCTATTTCTTTGGCAGCTGTGAAGGAATGGAAAGTTTATGTGTTGGATGCAGCATAAATTGACAAGTGTAAGGTTCTTAAAAAACTTTAACAAATAAAGTTGTGATGGCTTTATAATGGTTAAGAGAATCTTTGGTTAACTGTTCCCAATTTCCAGTGGTTTGAGCCAACAAAATTGGTCAAGAAAAGACAAAAGGTGAACTGGCGACAGGGTCATGGGTGTTCAGGGCTCAGTGATGTGCATGAGAAGTGAAGGTACTGCTGCATAAGTTGCTGAAAAAGGTAATGGGGACTAGACAGGAAGGTATCAAAACACACACTGGATTGCAGCTTGCTGTGTATGGGGCCACCTTTATAAAGACTGTTCGGAGTGCCCATACAGATTATTGTCCTCTACCAAAGCACCTTCAGTGAGCATCAGAAATGTACTATGGAGTGATGGTGAAAGTGGCCTAGTCTGATAAATCATGTTTTCATCATGTGGATGGTCGGGTGCATGTGTCACAGGTTTCTGCTTGGGACAGAGACAAACTAGTGAAGGCAGTGTTATACTCTAGGCAATGTTCTGCTTGGAATTCATGCATCCTGGCATTCATGTGGATGCCATTTTGACCTACCCAAGCATTCTTGCAGACTCTCTTTATGACAATGTGTTTCCCCAATGGCCTCTTTCAGCAGAATAATGCTTCCTGCCACACCTTAAAAATTGCAGAATGGTTTTGAGGAACATGACAGACTACATTGCGTTGACTTGTGTTGACCTCCAAATTCCTCATATCCCTATCTGATCAAGCATTTGTGGCATTTGCTGGAAAAACAAGTCCGTCAATGGAGTCTCCACCTGGCACCATACAAAACATAAATGATCTGCTGCCAACTTTGTGGTAGATCTTGTTGAGTTTATGCCTCGATGGGTAAGAGCTATTTTGAGCACAATATGGGGGCCTAAATGATAATAGGCAGGTAGCTTTAATGTTATGGCTGATGCATTAACCCGGAATATAGATGTTTCCTCCTTGAATGGTAATTGTCATCATCACATTTAAAATGTCACTTAAGAGATAGTATCAAGAAATACTCACTGCCGGCAACAAGGAGGCAATAGACTAAACTAGCGTCAGTCTAAAAGTAGCAGGCGTTTGTTTTTACATTTATGTATGTGTGCTATATTTGGATCAGCATTTATTGTTCCTGGAGCAAAAACAAAATAAACTGTGTAGGAGCAGAAGTGAAGGTGATAACATAAGTGACTGTTAATGCTCCACCTTCAGAGCTTTCCTAGCCTGTGGCTGTATGGTTTGTTGCTGGCTAGCTGACAGTCTCATAAATAAAATATGCTACAGTTGTAGTATTTCCTTTATGGAACTGCTAAAAATAATGTTTTTGTTGCATTTAAGGATATATATATATTTTTGTATTCAAAATGTATGTAAAGGGGATTTTTTTTAGTTTATTCTTGTACTCTTGCAAAATCTGAATTTAAAAAGATGTTTCTAGTTTTGTTTTATTGATGGCCTATGCTTAGCATAGGCCATTACTATCCTATTGGTGGGGTGTGACTTCCAGCATCCCAATTAGCCAATTGAAGGGGCCATTGTGCTTATAATATCAACAAGAAAGAAGTGCAGCTCACTTAAGGTTATAGGAGTGCCGAGGTTAACTGAGTGGCAATGAATACACGAAGTGCCTAGCGGATAGTTTAATAGTGTAAGAACAGGGGGTACAGTCCTCAAAGCACTCTCTAATGGGATACTATGGGGAAGGGAGGGAAGAGAAGGGAGAAAAAAAAAGGGAGAAAAGGGAAAAAATCTTCCCTCTCCTCTCCCCTTTTCTTCCTTTTTTTTTACCCCCCCCCTTCCCCCCCCCCATAGTATCCCATAGTTAGTGTTATGGCCTTTTTACTTTCTATTAGGCACAGCCTCTTGGACAAGCTTCAGTACTAGGTACAGCCACAGCCTGCCAGGCACAACTTTGTAGATAAAGAAGATTGAAGCAGCACTCTTGGTCCAAAAATGGAGGCTCTTAGCGCACTTTTTGATTAAAACATGTCCCCCAGCCACCACTTGGAAGTGGCTTTCTTCTGACGAGACCCTAACACGCTCATTCCACTCACCTCTGCTGAGCATATAGCCTCTGACTGGATAACATGCTAGATCCACTATCAATTTAAGGGGTGCCACTCCCCCTAACTCTTATAGAAAAAAAAAAAAGGAAAAATAGCCTGCACAACTACATAATACACGGGCACACACTGTTGTGGCAAATGTTTACACCTGAAAATGAAGAGACTGCAGAACTCATAAAAGCACAGTGACTCCATCAATTAGCCAGGGGGGAGGGCTGTTAGATGGCCACCGATTGTATGTTGTTGGCTAATCCTACAAAAACCTATTTAATATAAATGTTTAAAATTACTATGCTTCTCATTACAAAAGTAAAATGTAGTTTGCAAGTTGTATGCTAAAACACCCATTCTATCATATGTCTACTCTCTACCCCTCTATTTTTTTTTGGTTTTGTTTTGTTTTTTCAAGGGGAATACTACCAACTGTATCAGGGATGTGGAATTCCTATCACCTGATGCCCGGGACATGCAGTTCCGGGCAGGTGCATTTTTCCGGCCCTCAGCCCGGCTTCGGGCAGGCAGAGCCGGACCTGACAAGCGCTGCGGCGCTCTGCAGTCTGTATGGAGCGGGCTCCCGACTCTTGTCCGCTCCGTACTCTGCAGCCCCCGGCTGTAAAAACTTGCGTCCTCTGAAGGCAGTGCAGTGGGAGGGGAGATGAGAAGCTGTGTACGTCATCTCTCCCCTGCTCTGCCTTCTTTCTCCCGTGCAGACCTGCATCCTCTGCCTTCCTCCCCCCAGCTCTAGCTTCGGAGAGCTGAGGGGAGGAGCGGACGCAAGTCTGCACGAGGCGCAAGTTTCCACCTCACACTGCCGCTAATAGCCAGCATGCGGCACTCAGCAGTCTGTATGGAGCGGGCTCCGGACTCGTGCCCACTCCATACTCTGCAGCCACTGGTCGCCACTAATAGCCAGAATGCGGCGATCGCCGTGGCTGGCTATTATCCCTTTAGATCTAAAGGGATATGTGAATGCTCCCTGGTGGGGTGGATCGCCCCCCCTCCCCCCGCAGAGTGATTGCAGGGGGTGATCCACTATAGAGGAAGCCGGAGAGCTTACCTCTGTTCGCTGCTGTCCCGTGGCTCTATCATTGATAGAGCCTGGCTTGACTAAGCTCTATCAATGGATCGCAGAGCACACAGATCAATTGAGTTCAATAGAACTCTATTGATCTGTATGAGGAATCTAATGATTCCCTCTAAAAGTCTAATAAAGTGTTAAAAAAAAGTTTTAATAAAAGTTTAAAAGACACACCTTAACCCCTTCCATGTTAAAAGTTCAAATCAGCCCCTTTTCCTATATAGAACCATGCAAACATAATAAAAATAAACATATTTGGTATCGCTTCGTGCGTAATTGTACGACCCATTAAAATATAACATTATGTATCCTGTACGGTAAATGTAAAAAAAAAAAAAAAAAAACACAGAATTGCAATTTTTATAATATCCCAGAAAAAAAAGTTAAAAAGCGATTAAAAAGTCAGATCAATACCAAAATGGTACCGATACAAAAAACTGATTATGGCGCAAAAAAATGAGCCCTCATACAGCCTGGTATGCAAGAAAAAAAAAAGCTACAGGGGTCAAAAAATGGCAATTAAAAAAAATTCGAATTCAGAATTTTTTTTAAATGAGTAAAACATGACGTAAACTATACAAATCTGGTATTGCTGTAATCAGGCCGACCTAAAGTGTGAAACCAACATGTTATCTGACCACACGGTAAATGGCGTAGAAAAGAAAAACCACCAAATCTGCAAAATTATCTTTTACTATTTCAATTTCACTTCACCTAATATATATATATATATTTTGGTTCAGAGAATATTATTGAAATAAAAAAGTTAATTAAAAGGTATCATTATAGTCGGTATTTATGGCTATTATAGGGCGAGGAGGAAAAAATGAGAGCGTAAAAGCGAAAATTGGCCCGGACAAGTGGATCGTCATGAGGGACAAGTAGATTTTGCTCCATTTTAGTCCTGTGGACAAGTAGTTTTTTATAAAATTTCCACACCCCTGTGTATTGAAAAATGTAGAACCATGCAGTCAGTAGTGGTGCTAATTTCCATCTACTCAGGTAATACACAAATTATATTCGATAGATGAAAATTATAAACTATGCACCCCATGTGTAGAGTCCTTCAAAAATAGACAAAAGGGTGGGACGAAGAGGGTATGATGTTTTGGAGTAATCTATATTGTTTTTAGATATTCCTGAGTTACTTTCAGTGCGAAAGAAGCAGGCAGCGATTTACTATTTCGGTGCACAATAATTATGAGCTTCACTAGTAGTGATGCCAGTGCATGCCATGATGTAAGCTGAAACATAAGGTTTGTGCAGTCTAAACAGTGTTCATTGAAATTATCCCCTTAGCATCACATGATGCAGATCCGTACTGTCAAATGCAAAGGAGCAGGATTATAACTACTTATATTCTGTAGAAAGGTCTGACTTAGTTAACGCTTGACATATGACCATTCCAGCTGTGTTATGTCTGCAATTTAATTATTTGCATTTGGAAAAAATGTATATACTTTTCATACTTGGATTTTTGCCAGTCGATGATTTACTTTGGATTGAAGGGGTAGGGTAGGGTAACAACTAATTTCAGTTTTTTTTTTTTTTTTAATCCTTTACTAGAAATAGAAAATATATATATTTTTTTCATGGATATAGCCTAAATATGTAAAGTCTTCTATTCAATGTTATATCACGTTTGATTTGTAGATTGTAAATATTTTATATAAGCTTACATATTGTATAAACTGCATGAAAACCTGTGGATTCATGGAGCACTGTTGCTGCAATCAATACCAATGTATATATTGTCATGGTTTTTACTCATGATCAAGTTAGATACACAATACTTAAGTAGCCAGACCTTAAATGTGCCCTCTTATTAAAACTAATTTTTGCTATTGCACTCCGTATGCTAAATAAAAATATTTCTAATATACTTTGTTTAAAAAAAATGAAGTTTTACTATGTTTTATTTGTGTTAAAAAAAGCTGCTACTAGGTGTCTCCCTACTTATCCAGAGCACATTTCCTCCACCTCTAGCTGAGACTTTGAACTCCTGCTAGCCTGGCAGAAGTCCAAAATCTGGAAATGCAGTCTGGAGTGCTGAGAAGGGGGTGGTGGTGCAGCCTTAGCCAATCACAGCTCATCTCACACACTGAACTGCTCTGAGCTGTGTGTAGCAGAGTGAGGGAGGAAGTTCTCCCCTGTATGACTTCAGATGATGTCACGCCTGCTGGGGAATGCTCCTTACCAGTCTGTGAATCTGACTGAGACTGAGCAGAAAATACAGAGACTGGCTGCACTGATGGCGTATTTATGTATTTATGCCTACCAGCCTTGCTCACAGCAGGACTGGTTAGCCTCTCAGGAACCAATGATAGTGGGTCAGTGATGCTCAGTTCTGTCATTCCATGCTTCCTGAGCAGCGGTAGATTTAAACAGGCATCTAATGACCACAAATGCCTGTGATTTTGTTTCCATGAGAGCCACTCTTGTGTTTGTTACTTCAAATCTAATGTCTATTGATTTACATTAAAGCGTACTCGTCAGATCCAACCAAAAAAATTTTTTTAATACATCACTCAGTACCTAATCCTGACCATGTACATTTAATTTTTATGTGTCTAGCACCTTTTATTTATTTTTTTACACTTTTAATTTAGCTCACTAGTCTGAATTCCTCCCAAAGGGAGGGGGCGTGGCCTCACTGTGCAGGTCTCCACCCAGTCCCTCAATATGCTGTCTGCTCACATCTCCCCTACCATTAGCAAAACAACAACTCCCAGCTTGTCCTCACTGACAGTAGCGGGACACAAGCTGACAGTGGGAGGATTTTTCCTCCAGCTGTGAGCCCTGCGCTCGCAGCTGTCAATCAAGGAAATGTGTCCATGATGTAGGTGATGATGCATGGACACAGCAGGACTAGCATGTGTCCAAGCAGGCGGGGGGGGGGGGGGGGCAGTTGTTTGACTGGCTTTTTCAGTATGAAATACTGAAAATTTTCTAATGAAAGCAATTGCAAAACCTATTAGTTTTGCATGCTTTACAACATATGAAAAGTTTTTGTATCTGACAGAGCCTATTTAAGGTTAACTGGTTTCTGCCCTTGTACTGATGTTTTCACTCTTGTCGTTCCCTCTTGGTTATCTGACCCCAGGCTTGGCTACAGACTTTTCTCTGGTATCTGACTTTTACCTTGGCACAACTTCCTTGCTTTTTCCTCCGCTCTGACTACAGTTATGGTTCTTACTCTGTCCCTGACATGCCTGACTGGTTCATACTTGGTTAGTTAATCTATTCTCCCTCCTGTTAGACAAGGTCCCTATGCACTTAGTGACGAAGGGACCATGGCCCAATTGGGGCCGCCAAGGCGGGGACACCAAGTAGGTAGGGACAGGGCTGCAAGTGTATGACTGCACTTTCCTGTCCCCTACATTACGGGTTTTTAAATGATTTTGTAAGTACTAGTATGCTTTAAATCAAAGATATACTAATGTATTTTTTGCTAAAATGGCTTGCCATAATGTAGGTGTTTTATGCCAGGCTCATTAATGTAGTAAAGATTCCATTGCATGCCATTTTATTCAAAACTCGGACTGTGAAAGAATTGTTTGTTCTATTGGAGAAATTATTTGATGATAGTGATGACTACAATGCTGTGTGATTCTTTCTCTCCAATACAATATAGCATTTTTTTTCTTTCTGCCAACCAACATGAGCAAGATACATTAAGTAACTGAAAAATAAGTAACTGTTTCATAATACTAAATTAAATGAGCTTTTTTGAATCGCAGTAATAAATTTAACTAAGCTTCATTAAATGTTAGAATGTTATTTTTCCTGCACAGCTAATGCAGTTTAGAGTAATAGCTCATGAGCTGAATCCAAATGTCTGAGCGTATTTCTAGCAAAGCTCCTCCCCATTAGAGCAGATGTGGCAGACATACAATGGAAACTTCTGTGGCTTATGTGTCCTCAGGCATATCCTAGTGAAAAAAAGGTTATCCCATTGAGATTGTGGGCTGCAAAATATACATGGGCAACAAAACTAAATGCTTTTACTGTTCAGTAAGGTCATTTTTATAAACGGGCCCCCGCAAATTGCTCTAGTACCTTTTTTTCAGAATTTGTGTGCAATTCTGCAAAACATGTTTACAGTAAGGGGCTGACGTAGTGGTCTAAGGTTTCCCTCCTGGACTTGCTCCCAGTTCATAGGCGTTGAGATTTCCCTGTTGGTTTTCTAGACGTAATATGAGGAATTGTCTAAGTTTTTTTTCTTCATCTACGTCTGTATCGTAGCAGCTCCTGCTTCTTATGTTTTTCTTAAATAAAATGGCACTACTTCTTAATGAGTAGACTACTCTTTTTTATAACTGTAAGGTTCTGGATATTCTCAAAAGAATCCCTTACAGAAATGAAAACTATTTCTTGTTGGCTTCCAGAATACTGACAAAAGACTAAACAGAGTTCAGGTTTTAATTTTGTAAACTTCTGGATTATGAGATAGAAATTCGTTTTTTAGCATGTATCCCTCTTATAAGCACTAAAAAAAAATGTGGTGTCTTGGAACCCAGCCAAGAAAAATAATTTGCACAAGATCAAAACATATTAAGAGTAATTTAGATGACTGGAAGTCTAAGTGCATTTAACAATAGTATTTTAAACAATTCCAACTTCAGTTTTAAATTATGTATTCTTTATAGTAGTATGAATTTCCCTGTCTATACATAGGCATGTTGACTTAGCATTGTATGAAAGTATACTGTATCTGATCAGGGGATATAGCTGAAGTTTTATAATTACCATTATATTTTTCATTTATTTTTATTGTATAAAAATGTGAACTGGCCATTGTTGAGTTTATATACAGGGGGCAATACCTATAAAATATATCTTCCATATCAGCATGGAATTATGAAAGGAAACAAATGTAAACAATGGAAGAACATACAAATGATGTGTAAATGTTGATCTGTCACTATCTTTAATTAGGGAATTGCTAATTTAATCTTTAAATATGCTATCTGATAGGGATCGACTGATGTTGATTTTTTAGGGCCGATACCGATAATATGTTAACTTTGAGGCTGATAGCCGATAACTTATACCGATATTCCGGTATAAGTTAAAGTGGGCGCTTTGAATCAATGAACTGCAGCTGCTTTTGCGGGGCCAAAGACCGCCACTGCCACCCGCTACTCTCCCCCTGCCTGTCCTGGAGTCCTCCCTAGTCCAACCACCGCCGCTGCCCCATTGCCTTCCCCATCCCCGGTTTTATTACCTTTATTAGCTGTTCCCGGGGCCTGGGGTCTGCGCTACTTCTGGCTCCGGCGGCGTCCTGAGCTGTCACTGTGCGCACTGACGGTGACGTCGCGTTGAGGATGTCACTCGCAATAGCGCAGGACGTCGCAGGAGCCAGAAGTAGCGCAGATCCCGGGAACAGGTAATTATAAAACCGGGGATGGGGGAGACAATGGGGCGGTCTCGGGCCGGGGGGGCTGGGCATTATCAGCATATCGGCAACGTAATTGCCGATACTGATAATGTCAAAAATCGTGAATATCAGCCGATAATATCGGCCAAACCGATAATCTGTCGATCCCTACTATCTGAGACTTATTGATGGCATATCCTTAAGATCAGCCATGAATATTAGATCAGTTGGGGTCTGGGTCTGGCTCTTGGCTGTGGTGCTTGCTTCATTGCAGGGAACAACTCTGCATACTCTGATGTCTGATATTACAGCTCCATTCACTTTAATGGGACGAAGCTGTAGTGATTTGTAATACTAGGCACAATTGCTACAAAGATACATTGAAGTTAGCTAAGTTTAGTTCTATGAATATTGTTCTTTATCTATTTGTGAACAAATTAGTTGGAAAACTCCAGAGGAATGACAGTACAACATCAAATTAATTTTATTTATTGTGTTTTCATAGCTAATCAAATAGTTATTTTCTCACTGGAAATAACCAATAAATTAAAAAGTAACTGTCATTTAACAAAACTTTAGACATGTCATAAAGATATGTCAAAAGTTTTGATCGTTTGAGGTCTGAGTGTTTAGACCTTGACCAATCTCTAGAACAAGCCCGAAGACATGTTTGGCTGAGCACTTCCTTCCCTGTTTCGCTCCAGGAGACAGATCAGCCGAGCACTTCACCCAACTCATTCTAGCAACCGTTTGAGATTTGAACACCCGGACCCTAACCAATCAAACTTTTTGACATGTCTGAGATTGCGGGGAGGCGATCAGTTGTCTTGACAGCCCAAGGCCTTTCGAAGGTCATAAAGGTATGTCAAAACAGATCTTCTGTTCAATGCAATAGCAATGCAGTGGCAATTGCAATGCATTGAATTGAAAAGGATACTAATTATTGCTCAATGGGACTTAAAAAATCTTAAGACAAATGTAAAAATCCCCCCCCCTCCTTTCCCCCTTTTTTCAAACCATAAACATTTTTGCCACATGCGGAACTATAAAAAAGATTACGTTAATATATCCACATGGTGAATGGTGTAAATGTGAAACACTCCACAAAAAATGGAATAAAAAGCAATCAAAAAGTCTGATCAAAACGCCAACATTTTACCAATAAAACCTATAGATTATGGAGCAAAAGTTAGGCCCCATACAAGGTTAATGCATCAACGTAAAAAAAAGTAAAAAGTTATAGGGGTGAAAAAAATGACAATTTAAATAATTCATTTTTCTTAAAAGTAAAAAAAAAAATTTTAAGTAATAAGACATGATGGAAATTTTACAAATAGGTTATTGTTGGAATTCTACCAATATGAGGAGTACAGAAAACCTGTCAATTTTACCACACATTGAACAGGGTAAAAAATAATTTTCCTTTTATTTTATGGTCAAATAAAAGGTGTCATTACAACATACAATTAGTCCCCCAAATAACAAGCCCTCATATAGCTGTGTATATTGAAAATTGAAAGAGTTATGGCTCTTAGAAGATGAGGATGAAAAAATAAAAACACAAAAATTAAAATTGGCTGTGTCTTCAAGGGGTTAAGGCCCAAGCAGGCTGAATCGTTAAGGGGTTAATGACCCTCAGTGTATCAATTAAATGGATGAGCTACAGTCTCTTATAAAAAGGGGCAACATCTATTTAGATCTCTTTTAGAAGTATGTCCCATGGATCCTAGACAGAAGAAATAGAACCCATTTTGCCAATGCTTAGAAAAAAAAAACATCTGGTATATAAATTTGAGCAGTGATCCCCAGAAGCCCTTAAAGTTTTGTTCTGTTTAGTTCTGGCAGACCTAATATAAACTACTGCTAGGAAGATTTGGATACTGGCACAACATACAGTTTTTTCCCCCAACCACTGCAAAACCTATTCGATTTTTGTTAATAGCTTTGAGATTTAGGCAACGTAGGAGTGTAAAATAAGAAAAATGAAAAGTCCGCACTTCATCACAAGAAAAGCAAGCCTCTTTAAGCTGAGAACTGCAAATCGATTTGCCTGAGAATGCAAACGACCCGAATGTTTCTAAGCTAACACAAATACCTGAGTCCTGTTTGAAACAGATTTCTTGCACAAAGAGACTTCTGTACACAAAATATGATTATTTCAGACATTTGCAATAAATCAGGTTGCTCTGTATGTGAAATGTCTATATGTATGGGGCGTGAGACTGGATGCTGAACAAAAAGGGCTTTCACTAAGAGCTCTTGAGATACTTTTTTTTTTTTTTTTAAGCATGCAAAGGCTGTGCGGTCAAGTTCAAAATAACTAATATTTGCATTGCCAAGCCTGTATGCTGACATACATATTCAAAAGCAGTTGCTCTGCAGTGCTCTGACATCTGATCTCTAGTATGTCAAACTACTGGTGCAACAGGTATCATTCACCAGGCAAGGATTGTGGAAATGAAATTAGTTATAACAAAAAAACAAAAAAAAAAGAATAATTTACTTTGAGTAGTTTTTTCTTTAATCTTGAAATTTTTGAACAATAAGTGATCACTTTTGATCTGATATAGTTTACTAGATACGTTGGTTTGTACTAAGCCTTGGAAAAGTATAGTCTTATTACAGAGGAAACTTAAGCATTGGCTATCAATTAACATTTTCCTTTATTTGGGGACATCCAAAAATTTAAGGAGTTGTCCCATCCAAACAATTCCTATTTGAGTCAGAATTGTGATCAGCATTGGCCTGGCCTTCCTACTTCCCAGCGATCAGTTATTAACAGTGAAGAAAGCCAGCACAAGTCTCTCCTGTAGGAGTAATGTAGCATTTCATACCACTATTGAAATAAATGGTTATCCATGTAATACATGGACATGCAAGGTCCACAGAAGCCCTTCTAACACATAGAACAGAAAACTCCTTTTATGAAGTCTATATGTCCTAATAGGTCATAATGACAAGACAACCCACTAGTCAAGATATACAGTCATGGGCGTAAATGTTGGCACCCCTGACATTTTTCTAGAAAATGAAGTATTTTTCACAGAAAAGGATTGTAGTAACACATGTTTTGCTATACACATGTTTATTCCCTTTGTGTGTATTTGAACTAAACCAAAAAAGGGAGGGAAAAAAGCTAATTTGACATAATGTCTCACCAAACTCCAAAAATGGGCTGGACAAAATTATTGGCACCCTTAACTTAATATTTGGATGCACACCCACATGGAAAAAATAACTGAAATCAGTCGCTTCCTATAACCATCAAGCATCTCACACCTCTCAGCCCGATTGTTGGACCACTTTTCCTTTGCTAACTGCTCCAGGTCTCTCTTATTGGAAGGGTGCCTTTTCCCAACAGCAGTTTTAAGTGTTCAATGGGATTTAGATCTGGACTCATTGCTGGCCACTTCAGGACTCTCCAGCGCTTTGTTGCCATTCATTTCTGGGTGCTTTTTGACATATGTTTGGGGTCATTGTCCTGCTGGAAGACTCAAGATGTCGGACACAAACCCAGCTTTCTGACACTGGGCTGTACAGTGCGACCCAAAATCTGTTGGTAATCCTCAAATTTCATGATGCCTAGTTCCAGAGGCAGCAAAACAACCCCAAAACATAATTGAACCTCCACCATATTTCACTGTAGGTACTGTGTTCTTTTTTTTGTAGGCCTCATTCCGTTTTCAGTAAACAGTAGAATGATGTGCTTTACCAAAAATCTCTATCTTGGTCTCATTTGTCCCCAAACGTTTTTCCAGAAGGATTTTGGCTTACTGAAGTTCATTTTGGCAAAATGTAGTCTTGCTTTTTTTTTATGTCTCTGTGTCAGCAGTGGGGTCCTCCAGGGTCTCCTGCCATAGCGTTTCATTTCATTTAAATGTCGACGGATAGTTTGCGCTGACACTGATGCTCCCTGAGCCTGCAGGACAGCTTGAATACCTTTGGAACTTGTTTGGGGCTGCTTATCCACCATCCGGACTATCATGGATTTTTCTCTTCCGTCCACTCCCAGGGAGATTAGCTACAGTGCCATGGGTTGCAAACTTCTTGATAATGTTGTGCACTGTGGACAAAGGCAAATCTAGATCTCTGGAGATGGACTTGTAACCTTGAGATTGTTGATATTTTTCCACAATTTTGGTTCTCAAGTCCTAAGACAGTTCTCTTCTCTTTCTGTTGTCCATGCTTAATGTGGCACACATAGACATACAATGCAAAGACTAAGTGAACGTATCTCCTTTTTATCTGCTTTCAGATGTGATTTTTATATTGCCCACACGTTACTGGCCCCATGTGAGTTTAAAGGAGCATCACATGCTTTAACCCCTTAAGGACATAGGGCGTATCCATACGCCCCCGTTTCCACGTCCTTAAGGACCGAGGGCGTATGGATACCCCCTGAGCATTTCCGGCCCCCACCGCTAGCCGGAGGGGAGCCGGGGCCGGATGCCTGCTGAAATCGTTCAGCAGGCATCCCGGCATATCGCCCAGGGGGGTCATTATGTCCCCCCATGTCGGCGATTGCCGCAGATCGCTGGACAATTCAGTCCAGCGATCTGCGGCGGATTCCGGGTCAATCGGGTCTCCAGTGACCCGATGACCCGAAATTACTGGCTGATCGGGGCCGTCAGAGACGGCCCCGAACAGCCAGAGCCAGCAGGGGTGAGGTGGCACTGGTGCCACCTCACGATCGCCCTGATTCGTCGGCCGGATTACCGGCCGACCAATCAGGGCGCCTGCTGCGGGTGTCACTCCCGCAACCCGCTCCGCCCCTCTTCCGGAGGACGTGAGCGGGTGCGGGAAGACGACCCCCGGTGCTGGGGACCCCGATCCCCGGCGTCCCTGTTGGGATCGGGGCCCCAGGAGCAGCGGCGGCGGCGGAGACGACGAGGGACTGACCTGTGCAGCGAGGATCGTTGGAGGTGAGTGACAGCCTCCTGCTGTTGCTTAGCAACAGCTCCCAGCATGCAACAAGGGCATGCTGGGAGCTGTAGTTATGCAACAGCAGGAGGCAGACCGCCACAACTCCCAGCATGCCCTTATGGGCATGCTGGGACTTGTAGTTTTGCAACAGCTGGAGGCACATTCTTTCTATGGAAAAGTGTACCTTCAGCTGTTGTGTAACTACAACTCCCAGCTTGCACAAACAGCTCAAGTGCATGCTGGGAGTTGTAGTGGTGCATCTGGTGGTTGCATAACTACAACTCCCAGCATGCCCGTTGGCTGTCGGTGACTGCTGAGAGTTGTAGTTTTGCAACAGCTGAAGGCACACTGAGTTAAGTAGTAAACCAGTGTGTCTCCAGCTGTTGCATAACTACAATCCCCAGCATCCCCAGCCAATGTAGTATGCCTCCGGCTGTTGCATAACTACAAGACCCAGCATGCCCTTCCGCTGTCCGTACATGCTGGGGGTTGTAGCTTTTGCAACAGCTGAAGGCACACTGGTTGCAAAACACTGAGTTTGTTACCAAACTCGGTGTTTCACAACCTGTGTGTCTCCAGCTGTTGCAAAACTACAACTCCCAGCATGCACTGATAGACCGTCCATGCTGGGAGTTGTAGTTTTGCACCAGCTGGATGTTCCCCCCCCCCCCCCCCCAATGTGAATGTACAGGTTACACTCACATGGGCGGAGGATTACAGTAAGTATCTGGCTGCAAGTTTGAGCTGCAGCAAATTTTCTGCCGCTGCTCAAACTGCCAGCGAGAAACTACTGTGAACCCCCGACCGTGCAACTGTACCCTAAAAACACTACACTAACACAAAATAAAATAAAAAGTAAAAAACACTACATATACACATACCCCTATACAACCCCCCTCCCCTCCCCAATAAAAATGAAAAACGTCTGGGACGCCACGGTTTCCAGAACGGAGCCTCCAGCTGTTGCAAACAACTACTCCCAGTATTGCCAGATAGCCACTGACTGTCCAGGCATGCTGGGAGTTTTACAACAGCTGGAGGCACCCTGTTTGGGAATCACTGGCATAGAATACCCCTATGTCCACCCCTATGCAAGTCCCTAATTTAGTCCTCAAATGCGCATGGCGCTCTCACTTTGGAGCCCTGTCGTATTTCAAGGCAACAGTTTAGGGACACATATGGGGTATCGCCGTACTCGGGAGAAATTGGGCTTCAAATTTTGGCGGATATTTTCTGCTATTACCTTTTTTAAAAATGTAAAATTTTTGGGAAAACAGGCATTTTAGGTAAAAAAAAATTTTTTTTTTTACATATACAAAAGTCCTGAAACACCTGTGGAGTATAAAGGTTCACTTAACCCCTTGTTACGTTCCCCGAGGGGTCTAGTTTCCAAAATGGTATGCCATGTGTGTATTTTTGCTGTCCTGGCACCATAGGGGCTTCCTAAATGCGGCATGCCCCCAGAGCAAAATTTGCTTTCAAAAAGCCAAATGTGACTCCTTCTCTTCTGAGACCTGTAGTGCGCCAGCAGAGCACTTTTCACCCCCATATGGGGTGTTTTCTGAATCGGGAGAAATTGGGCTTCAAATTTTGGGGGGTATTTTCTGCTATTACACTTTTTAAAAATGGAAAATTTTTGGGAAATCAAGCATTTTAGGTTAAAAAAAAATATTTTTTTTACATATGCAAAAGTCGGGAAACACCTGTGGGGTATTAAGGTTCACTTTACCCCTTGTTACGTTCCCTGAGGGGTCTAGTTTCCAAAATGGTATGCCATGTGTGTTTTTTTGCTGTCCTGGCACCATAGGGGCTCCCTAAAGGTGACATGCCCCCCAAAAACCATTTGTCGCTCCTTCCCTTCTGAGCCCTCTACTGCGCCCGCCGAACAATTAACATAGACATATGAGGTATGTGCTTACTCGAGAGAAATTGGGTTTCAAATACAAGTAAAAATTTTCTCCTTTTTACCCCTTGCAAAAATTCAAAAATTGGGTCTACAAGAACATGCGAGTGTAAAAAATGAAGATTTTGAATTTTCTCCTTCACTTTGCTGCTATTCCTGTGAAACACCTAAAGGGTTAATACACTTATTGAATGTCATTTTGAATACTTTGGGGGGTGTAGTTTTTATAATGGGGTCATTTATGGGGTATTTCTAATTTGAAGACCCTTCAAATCCACTTCAAACCTGAACTGGTCCATGAAAAATAGCGAGTTTGAAAATTTTGTGAAAAATTTCAAAATTGCTGCTGAACTTTGAAGCCCTCTGGTGTCTTCCAAAAGTAAAAACTCATAAATTTTATGACGCAAACATAAAGTAGACATATTGTATATGTGAACCAAAAAAAAAAATTATTTTGAATATCCATTTTCCTTACAAGCAGAGAGCTTCAAAGTTAGAAAAATGCAAAATTTTCATTTTTTTCATCAAATTTTGGGATTTTTCACCAAGAAAGGATGCAAGTTACCATAAAATTTTACCACTAAGTTAAAGTAGAATATGTCACGAAAAAACAATCTCGGAATCAGAATGATAACTAAAAGCATTCCAGAGTTATTAATGTTTAAAGTGACAGTGGTCAGAATTGCAAAAAACGCTCCGGTCCTTAAGGTGAAAAAGGGCTCGGTCCTTAAGGGGTTAAACAATCATATTCATCCACAATTTTGAAAGGGTGCCAATAATTTTGTCCAGCCCATTTTTAGAGTTTGGTGTGACATTATGTCCAATTTGCTTTTTTTCCTCCCTTTTTTGGTGTAGTTCCAATAAACACAAAGGGAATAAACATGTGTATAGCAAAACATGTGTAACTGCAATACTTTTCTGTGAGAAATACTTCAGGGGTGCCAACATTTATGGCCATGACTGTAATAGCCAAATGCAAGACATATTTTAAACAATGGACATGCAGAAATGTGAGTCCTAACTATTTTGAAACCAAAATATAGAAAAATGCAAATAAACATACTTTAAAGTCCTTAATGAAAACTTTTTATAAAATGTGGATAATACCATTATATGTATATTTGTAATATACATTGGTTAAAAAAAATTTGTATATTTTTGTCACAGCTGTTATCTGTGTGTCTCTGTGAGGAATCGAAATACAGGAAGGGTGGGCAGACAAGCAGAGCTCCATGCACTGAGGACAAGCAGGGCTCCGTGCACTGAGGACAAGCAGGGCTCTGTACACTGAGGACAAGCAGGGCTCTGTACACTGAGGACAATCAGGGCTCTGTGCACTGAGGACAATCAGGGCTCTGTACACTGAGGACAAGCAGGGCTCTGTACACTGAGGACAATCAGGGCTCTGTGCACTGAGGACAAGCAGGGCTCAGTACACTGAGGACAAGCAGGGCTCCGTGCACTGAGGACAAGCAGGGCTCCATGCACTGAGGACAAGCAGGGCTCCGTGCACTGAGGACAAGCAGGGCTCCGTGCAGTGAGGACAAGCAGGGCTCCGTGCAGTGAGGACAAGCAAGGCTCCGTGCAGTGAGGACAAGCAGGGCTCCGTGCAGTGAGGACAAGCAGGGCTCTGTACACTGAGGACAAGCAGGGCTCTGTTCACTGAGGACAAGAAGGGCTCTGTACACTGAGGACAAGCAGGGCTCAGTGTAGTGAGGCTCTATGACACGCTCCTGGCTCACACAGCAGGATGACCGACAAGTCCTGCTTGTCCCACCCACAAGTCCTGCAGGGCAATAGCTGCAGGGACAGCATTTTTTCACCCAAAAATATAAAAAAAATGTAATCAATGTATATTACAAATCTACATATAATAGTATTATCTACATTATATCAAAAGGTTTTGTTAATGACAGGTACACTTTAAAGAGAGCCGGTCAATAGTTTTATGCTGCTCGAACTATGGGCTCCTTAAGGACATAAGGACATATGACCACTCTGCCATGTTATCTCAAGCTAATCATAGATGTGACTTCCTTATACCCCACTGATCAGCTCTGTATAATCTGTGTAAGCACCTCAGCTTCTTCAATATTTACTTGCACTCATACTTGCATTGCTGTACTATTCATAGCAGCAGTACAGGGAACTACAGTGTTGCTCCATTCAAGTGAAGAAAGCAACACTGCTGTTCCATTCACCACCCTTACTATAAGCATAGTGATGCACAAGAGCGCTGCAGCGGCTACAAACAGATTATCGGGGAAGAACAAGAAGTTGGACCTCAATTATCTAATATTGATGGCCTAGTACTGAAATTATTATATCATGTACAGTTAAAAGCCACCTCTTTGAGAAGATCAACTTCTACCCAGACCAGACTTTCTGTGACAAACTTTCAGTTCCTCACTTATTATGCATTCTTTGAGAATACCACCTTTCTAGATGCCAACTTTTTATGAAGCCTTGCATGGTCGTCTCAATGAGGTTTCACTGTAATTGTTATGTCTCTTTGGGAATTATTAACGCTTTTATCTGTGAGCATTAAGCTTCCACAAAATAAATATCTGTCAATGAGTTTGTATATTCAAGCTGTTACACTGGCATCCCCTATCAAAACATGACTGCTTCTGTAGTTTTGGCTGTCACATTTGTGACTTTGAAAAATGGACATACAGGGAGCTGAAAATAAAAATGTAATACTGTTTCTCTAATAGTTTGGAGATGGAGAAGGGAATTCCCTGAACTATGTTAAATTGTTTCCACTATGCAAAAGTTACTAGAACTTTTAGTCACCCTGAGGTTGCATTGTTCACGAATTGTTCGTTCGAATATCAGATAGTAGAAAAATGCACTTTACTGCTAAAAAATTTAAATGAAAGGCTGAAGAAGGAAATACATTCCACTCAAAGCAGCATCGCATGATAATGGAAAAGATGACATAACAGAGATCCCTTTTCTTAAATGAGTTCATACCTTAGTTTGTGCCAAAGGACATTTCCAAAACCTGGAAAAAAAAGTTTTACCTAAAGGTATGCGGTGTGTTGATGTCTTCAACTTTGCAAACAAAAAAGTACAGAATTACAGCAAAATAATTTTTCTTAAATTGCCTTTTATTTCAGACTTTTTTTTTTATAGCCTTAGTTCAGATGCCATTACAGTACATAAAAGTACAATGCAATATTAATCTTAAGTACATAATACACACTACATAATATACATATACATTCGTTAAATGAAAGCGGTTATCGAGTTATTTAGAATTGATGGCCTATCCTTAGAATAGGCCATCCATATTACATTGGTGAGAGTATGACTCTTGGCTTTGCTGCTGATCAGCTGTCATCACATTTATAGTGACCATGCATGATATGGCACTGTATTCCTGTTACTGGAATTGAACAACAGTTATATTGTGGTGCAACATGAAGCATGAAAGAATGAAGAGGCCACAGTACACACACGTACAGGCATCATAGCCCTACAAACGGCTGATCAACAGGAGGGACGGTTTGGAGCTGGACCAATCTGATATTGATGTTCTATACTAGGCATAGGCCACATTTTTTTTTAACTGGATAAACCCAGCAATAAAACTATCATAACCATTGTATAATCAATATACAAAATGAGATTACATTTTTTTGTTTTAGATGGTCATCATGTCTGGGAAATGGAAGCCAAGACGGACAAAGAAATGTTCAAGCCTGTGAGTATCATTTATTTATTTTTAAAATCACATATGGTTGTCAGTGTTAATGGGGAATTCCATCCCACAGTCAGTTGATCATTTCGAATAAGAAATTAAATGAAATAAGAGTATTTCTAAGTGTAATGCCAAGAGAAAGATGAATCTGCATATATTTATGTCTAATTCCCTGACTTACATCCAGTAGAACTGGGTAGGTTTTCTTTGAGGGACTTAAATAATAATATAAGGGTATATTGACACACTGCAGATTTATTGCCAAAATTTCTACTAATTTCTCATCGATTTGAATTAGACCTGCAGAAATCTGCCTCCCACTAAAAAAAGTTTCAGCCCGATGAGCGGAACTGATTTTCTGTGGTGTGTGAATATACCCTTAGATGTCTTCTAAACCAATAGATGGAAAGGTGATGAATTATTGGACATATTGATTCAATTTACTTTTTTCATTCCAGAACTCACTAGTTTTGGAGATCCCACCATTTCGCAACCAAAGGATATCCAGCCCAGTTCAAGTAAATTTTTACGTCTGCAACGGAAAGAGGAAAAGAAGCCAGTACCAACAATTCACCTATCTGCCAGCCAATGGTAACATAATGACTCATGAAAGTGTTTCTTATATTTCTGAAGCTGGGTGCTTGCAATTTTGTTAAAGTGCAGAAATGTCTGTTGTAAAACTGTGTTTAAGAAAATCACAGCTCTGCATTTTCTTAACAACGTCTGGTGGATGAAGGAAAGTGGCAATCTTGCTAGAAAGAACTGCTTGTTTTGTTCTGGCTAATCTGACAAGCATACTACCTGACCATCCCATTTGCAAACATCCTATTTGGTGCCAAAAACATACAGTCTAAGTAGCTAAACCTTTTAAATGGTGCAGATCCTTGAGGGTTCATACCATGGCCTACTAGATGACACAGTTGAGGGGACAACATGTATTTTGCATGAGTCTTTTACAGTGCTGATGTTTGTGAGCTCAAGCAAACAATGAACTTTATTGTTTTAGGAATATCTTTTTTTATTTTAATTTTCATTTAATCTAAGTTATGCCTTGAAGGATTGCATTTTTTTTGCAACTGGGGCGAGTTGAGAAGAAAAGGATGGGAATAGAAAGAAAGGTCTCACCCGCTGTTTTGGCAGTAGCCTATGCTAAATTAGAAGCAAAACAGCTGTTGCTGATCTGGGTGTGGCTGGGGAAGAAACAAAGACTCTTTTTGACAAACCTTTGCAGGGCAGAGGTCTAGCAATCTTTAGCTACAATCTTGACATTTATTTTTACATGGAGTCCTTATTGGAACATGGATCTAAGCCATGCTACCTCATCTGTGTTAAGATTAGTGCATGGGAATTTTCGCACTGTTTCCTTGTTAATTGAGGTAGTGCAGTCTATGGTATGTCATGAATACACATATGGGAATCACTTTCATATTCATATATATATATATATATATATATATATATATATAATTTTTTTTTCCAGTATATACATTTTTGTGAAACAATCACCCCATGTATTATTATTTTTTTTTATTTCAAAAAATTACATTGTTAATTTTTTTTATTTATATGTAAAATAAACTTGTTTTCTTTGTAAACAATCCCAACGCATTGTTTGCTGCTCATATTACTTCAAGTAAGATTTATATATTGTTGCATGTATGTACAAATTGTTGATGAGGAGGTGTAGCCGACCTCTACAAATAAGTTTTGATTATTAAAAGGGTAAATTGGCAACAAAAAATATTAAGCATTTACAGTGAGTTGACCTTTTATGGTCATTATGGCTTGAGCCAATATTTATTCTTCGTGGGGTTACATATTAAATATTGGTTTAAAGGCATTAGATAGACAGTAAATTCCAGCAATTTACTAATAGTTATCTCTACATTCTGGGCATTTAAATTATTTTGCTGCTTATTATATATCTATTTCAATAAAACTGAACTAAGTTTGTGTAATATCCTTTGACTTATCTGGATAAAATCAAGTATATTTCTTTTCGTGATTGGCCCTACATTACAGATTGCATGGTGAAAGGTTGTAAAACATTATTTTACGCTTCATTTTTGAACATTAGTTTTGTGAATTGAATTATACTCTGTGAATTTTGTTTGTACAATGAAGATCAAATTGTAAATTTCGTTTGTTTTATTAAAATAAACAGGTTGATTTTATAACCAGTTGGAACTAAGTGGATTATGTACAGTAAAAAGTCTCAGGTATGCGGTGAGAAAGGAACTTTGCAGAATGTGGTCTTTTCCTATGTCTTCCTAATAAGAAACGCTCCCTTGTGTATCGACCAAACTATAAGCTGTGACATAAGTAAGCAGTTAGCATAGTGGGAAGAAACTCACATGCTTTCCTGCAATTTATATGACCTTCATGCCAAAAATTATTTTTTACAACTATGTTTGCTACATATTTCTGAAAAATACTGTATGTCAGACTGTACAGCTGGTGGCCCTCAGGTTGGGTATTGTCCATAACAGCTTTTTTTGACTGTCTAAACCTAGAGAGCTCTAGAGACTACCGTGTAAACATATGAATATGTAACATCTATGTGGCCTTATTCCTGTTGAGACTTCTATGTTATCTTCTATACTACAGAGGGGTCTGTTCACTCTTAAAGTAACACTTCATTTTTGTTGTTTTACATATACCACCTGTAAACAGACTAAGCACTGTACTTTCTCAAGCTGTCATCCACACATATCTGTTCTTTCACCTGCTGGAAGTTTTTTTTATAACAATTGATCTTACACTTTTCTTCTTCAGAAGATTTTCTTTTTACTCTGATTGGGGACATGACAGGTATAAAAATTAAATGCACGGCACATACAGTATGTGACCCTTTAAAGGAAATCTGTCGCCAGTGTCATGCAGGTGACACTGATGATAACGGTACTCACCTTGTCTCAATCCGGGGGGATCTCCAGTAATCTTCTCTGTTAGCTCCGCTCCGGGCACTCTGCTTGGGGCACGTGCGGAGCTTAATGACATCACCACTGCTGTTCTCTCACAGCGATACTCAGCAGAAAGCAGCAGCAGCTGGAACATGGGGCGGAGCTTAGTGACTTCACCGCTGCTGCTTTCTTCTGGGTCCCTCTGTGAGAGAACAGCAGCGGTGACGTCACTAAGATACGCCCATGCCCCAAGCCGGAGCTAACGGAGAAGATTACTGGAGATCCCCGGCACGGAACGGGGCAAGGTAAGTACCGTTGTCATCAGTGTCACCTGCACCACCTGCATATAGGGAGATTTGTGAAGAGCACACCTCGGGGGGATGGTCTATTTTCACGGCTCTTGACTTTGTTCAGTAAGAGAACCAGTGATAAGAAAGGAACAGTGGGGTATTCAGGGACTCAAAAACCTGTAGTTTCTCATTGACCATAATACATTAAATAGTTCTTTCTGAGTAGATTCAAGTGTGTTCTCAGATGAAAGTGTTTAGCAATGTGTCTGTCACTTTTAGTGTCTAAATATTTAATATTTGTTTCTAAATAGGGCTCCTCCTCTATAACATATACTAATACAGTCATGGCCATAAATGTTGGCACCCCTGAATTATTTCAAGAAAATTAAGTATTTCTCACAGAAAGGGATTGCAGTAACACATGTTTTGCTATACACATGTTTATTCCCTTTGTGTGCATTGGAACCAAACCAAAAAAAGGAGGGAAAAAAAGCAAATTGGACATAATGTCACACCTTTAAGTGAATATTTGGAAAAAATTACTGAAATCAGTTGCTTCCTATAACAGTCAATAAGCTTCTTACACCTCTCATCCGGAACTCTGGACCACTCTTCCTTTGCAAACTGCTCCAGGACTCTCTTATTGGAAGGGCGCCTTTTCCCAACAGCAATTTTAAAGGGGTACACCGGTGAAAAATATATATTTTTTTAAATCAACTAGTGCCAGAAAGTTAAACAGATTTGTAAATTACTTCTATTAAAAAGTCTTTACCCTCCAGTACTTTTTAGCAGCTGTATGCTACAGAGGAAATTATTTTATTTTTGAATTTATTTAAAAAAGAAATTAAAAAAGAAAAGAATTTCCTTTGTAGCATACAGCTGCTTAAAAGTACTGGAAGGGTAAAGATTTTTTTTATTGGTTACAAATCTGTTTAACCTTCTGCCACCAGTTGATATAAAAAAAAATATTTTCCACTGGGGTACCCCTTTATCTCTCCACAGGTGTTCAATGGGATTTTGATCTGGACTCATTGCTGGCCTCTTTCAAGGCACCCAGTGCCAGAGGCAGCAAAACAACCCCAAAACATCATTGAACCATATTTCACTGTAGGTACTGTGTTCTTTTCTTTGTAAGCCTCATTCGTTTTTGGTGAACAGTAGAATGATGTGCTTTACCAAAATGCTCTACCTTGGTCTCATCTGTACACAAGACATTTTCCCAGAAGGATTTTGACTTACTCATGTTCATTTTGGCAAAATGTAGTCTTGCTTTTTTATGTCTCTGCGTCAGCAGTGGGGTCCTCCTGGGTCTCCTGCCATAGCGTTTCATTTCATTTAAATGTCGACAGATAGTTCGCGCTGACACTGATCCTCCCTGAGCCTGCAGGATAGCTTGAATATATATATTTTTTTTTTATCAATTATGTGTTTTATTTTTCAATAGAACAGCCAATAACCAACAAAACAATGTGGCAGTTGCAGCTGCCAAAACGAATATTATACAGAAAAGGCAATTTGTACGATAGTGAGAACAAACAAGATGATATTTGGTAATCTGGCAGAGAAAGGCACAAATATCCTACGAGGAATCACGAGGTAATACTTTTTAACACTTTGGCAGCAGACCTCTCAATAAGGGAAGGAAAAGGGTAGGGAGGAGAAGGGCTTGGGGAAGGGGAAGTGTGTGGGGTAGTGAAAAGCGGGAGGAAAATGTCTATTTAATTCAAAGTCCAGAACACCAGTCATGCACATGTAGCACCAAGTGGAATTATAGCTCATGAGGGGGAAGCCTGAAGCCACAGCTTCCAGATGTTCAGAAATTGATCATGAGACCTCATAGATCTGTGGGACATTTCCTCACACCTACACACCTGGTGGACCTTTGCGATCCATTCTTGAATTGTGGGTGGCTCTTTTTGCAACCAGTGAAGTGGTATCAGTGATCTGGCCACGGCAATCATATATAGTTACATAGTTACATAGTTACATAGTTAGTACGGTCGAAAAAAGACATATGTCCATCAAGTTCAACCAGGGAATTAAGGGGTAGGGGTGTGGCGCGATATTGGGGAAGGGATGAGATTTTATATTTCTTCATAAGCATTAATCTTATTTTGTTCCAGGAATGTATCTAATCCTGTTTTAAAGCTGTTAATTGTTCCTGCTGTGACCAGTTCCTGAGGTAGACCGTTCCATAAATTCACAGTCCTCACGGTAAAGAAGGCGTGTCGCCCCTTGAGACTAAACTTTTTTTTCTCCAGACGGAGGGAGTGCCCCCTCGTCCTTTGGGGGGGTTTAACCTGGAACAGTTTTTCTCCATATTTTTTGTATGGGCCATTAATATACTTATATACGTTTATCATATCCCCCCTTAAACGTCTCTTCTCAAGACTAAACAATTGTAACTCCTTTAATCGCTCCTCATAGCTAAGATGTTCCATGCCCCATATTAGTTTAGTCGCGCGTCTCTGCACCCTTTCCAACTCCG
The DNA here is from genome assembly GCF_029499605.1 of Hyla sarda. NCBI lineage: Eukaryota > Metazoa > Chordata > Amphibia > Anura > Hylidae > Hyla > Hyla sarda. Next base: position 238,095,259 of record NC_079193.1, on the reverse strand, counting down.
CAGTGTCCCTTTTATGGACAGGTGACCAAAACTGAACAGCATATTCCAGGTGAGGCCGTACCAATGCTTTATAAAGGGGGAGTATTATGTCCCTGTCCCTTGAGTCCATGCCTCTTTTGATACATGACAATATCCTGCCGGCTTTGGAAGCAGCAGCCTGACATTGCATGCTATTCTGTAGTCTGTGATCTACAAGTACACCCAGATCCTTCTCTACCAGTGACTCTGCCAGTTTAATCCCCCCTAAGACATACGATGCATGCAGGTTATTAGTACCCAGATGCATAACTTTACATTTATCCACATTGAACCTCATTTGCCAAGTGGATGCCCAGACACTTAGTCTATGCAAGTCATCTTGTAACTTATGCACATCCTCTATAGACTGTACTGTGCTACAAAGCTTGGTGTCATATGCGTAATCATTGATTTTTTATTCGGCGAAAACCCCTCAGTTGGAAGACCAAGAAGTACTGCATCTGGACTAAGGGTGATTCTACTTTTAACAATAGAATTGATCTTTTCAGTAACCTCCTTCCAGAAGGAAGCTATCATAGGGCATGTCCATAAAACGTGCAGGTGGGTCCCCCACCTGCTGTGTACTTCTCCAACAGAGGTTAGTTTCTGATAAGCTATGTATCTTTGGAACTGTTTGGGGCTGCTTATCCACCATCTGGACTATCCTGCGTTGACACCTTTCATCAATTTTTCTCTTTCGTCCACGCCCAGGGAGATTAGCTACAGTGCCTTGTAGCTACAGATTAGCTACAGTGGACTTGTAACCTTGAGATTGTTGATATTTTTCCACAATTTTGGTTTTCAAGTCCTCATACAGTTCTCTTCTCCTCTTTCTGTTGTCCATACTTAGTGTGGCACACACAGACACAAAATGCAAAGACTAAGTTAACTTCTCTTCTTTTTGTCTGCTTACGGGTGTGATTTTTATATTGCCCACACCTGTTACTTGCCCCAGGTGAGTTTAAAGGAGCACCACATGCTTGAAACAATCTTCTTTTTCCACAATTTTGAAAGGGTGCCAATAATTTTATCCAGCTCATTTTTGGCGTTTGGTGTGACATTATGTCCAATTTGCTTTTTTTTCTCCATTTTTTGGTTTAGTTCCAATACACACAAAGGGAATAAATGTGTGTGTAGCAAAACACATGTTACTGCAATCCTTTTCTGTGAGAAATACTTCATTTTTTTAAAAAATTTCAGGGGTGCCAACATTTACGGCCATGACTGTAATAGTGAAAGTTATGTGTCAAGTGCAGAGTTAATCAAAAGATTACTTTTACAAACCTATATGAAAATGTACAGAGACTATTGGATACAATTAAGAAATTAGCCTGTTGGTGCCCTTCTACTACTAGATTTTCATCACAACCAACCAACTGAAGAATCCAACAAAGAGGTCATGTTTTTCTTATTAAATTGGATTATATTTTGCATGGTTCTATATTCTTTATATAATCAACTATGGCTAATAAATTATCAATGATAACATTAGCTTATAGTCCCTCTGCATAGGTATATAACTAGAACTTCTTATATTGCAGATAGTAACAAATAATACAAGTTCTGTCCCACCCTAAGTTTGGATGTTTGCTGTTCAGCAATTTACAGATGATAACTAGGTTTCAATGTCTCAAGGTGGTGAAATAATTAGTTCTCTATGCCTTATGAATGTGATCACTAATGTGGAAGCCATGGAGATGTAAAAGGATATCCTGTATAAGGGCCAAGCAAAAAGTAGTGCAGGAGATATGTGATCTGTGTCTTCCATGCATTGCTGTACTTATATATAAATGGCTTATAATCTAATATCTATCTGTTGTCTTATGACTGTTAAAAATATTCTATATAAAGGGAAATTTATGAGAAAATCCCATATTTCTCATGTACTTCACTGTTCTCTTACAGACTAATTTTTAACCATAGTTAAACATGCTGCCATGTTGATATTTGTTCTTGCCCACTCTCTTGGAATTATTCTCAAATATTTTATTTTTGAGCAAGTTTCCAAGATGCTGGCTTGAAGACAGCAGTTGGTTTTAAACTGCTTATTAAAGAAGAAAACGAACAGCCCTTGTTTATTAATATAGGGTACAACATTGCAATTTTTTGCCAGAAGGAAATTGAAAGTACCATATTTCCCTTTTGACAGCAAAATAATAAATATTTAATGTTATCTTTTTTTCTTTAAGATAAATCATATCATCACAGATTTTGTTTTTTATGGCTTATCCAAAAACAAATTTAATTCCACAACCAAAAAGTGTGTAAAGGGCAATATGGTAGAAAGTTATAAAGACAGTAGAAACTATGGTAACAAATCTGTAGTTGTGAAAGGCTAGGGTTTTTGTTCTTGAAACGCGTTGTAGGCATTATCATGGATCAAGTAGTTTATGGATGTTACTTACTCATGAGCAGAAAATGTAAAAGTTTTTATTTGTAGTATATGCTAGTATATCCAGGTTGGCTTGTATAGGAAGGACAAATTACTGGTCACAATACAATAGAATGACTAGAGCAGAATAAATGCTGTATATATCAGTAGCCCCAATGGAAAAGCATTATATGTGTCATAGATATGCTAAACAGAGGCAATAAACTGCTGATTTCCATACATTGTATAGTGCATATTCTACATCCCACTAAAAAATTTGAAACAGACAAAAAATAGTAAGGATGGGTTTTATGTATACCAGAAAAGCCTTGTTCCCACTCATCATCCGAAATCTGGCATTTTTGCCATCCTATGTGCAGGTGCTGGATCAAAAACACTGCATGTTCCATAGGTTAGGTGCCGTGACTCATTTTAGCCTATGGAACAATAGATGGTCAGTGGATTCAAATGATCTAACTTGTGGCATTTGGCCTTCTTATTCAGAATGGTGCTGGATCACCAGACATATTGTATGTGAACACTTAAACACCCGAAAAACTATATAATGCATTTAGAAAGTCTTTAGACCCTTTCCCTTTTTTCCCATTTTGTTATGTTGTGACCTTGTGCTAATATAAAAATAAAGTTTCCCCACTTAGAACCCCATAATGACAAAGCAAAAACAGACTCTTAGAAATATTTACAAATTTATTGGGAAGGAAACACTAAAATATTGCATTGGCATAAGTATTCAGACCATTTTACTGTGTACTTACGGTAGTTAAAGTACAGCTTCCCTTCTTCTTGAGTATGATGCCATAAGGTATAAACACCTGGATTCGGCACTGTTGTGCCATTATTCTCTGCAAATCCTCTCAAGCTCTGTCATGTTGGATGGCTGTGGGCAGCTATTTTCCGGTTTCTCTAGAGATGTTCGATTGGGTTGAAGTCAGGCCTCTGGCTGGGCCACTCAAGGATATTCAAAGAGTTGCCCTTAAGCCACTCCGGTGTTGTCTTGGCTTTGTGCTTAGGGTCATTGTCTTGTTGGAAGGTGTTCACCTGCCTATTCTGAGGGCCAGAGCAATCTTGATCAGGTTTCGATTAAGAATATCTCTGTACTTTTCTCCATTTATCTTTCCCTCAACCCTGACCAGTCTTTTTGTCCCAGCTGCTAAAAAACATCCCACAGCATGATGCTGCCACCGCCATGCTTCACTGTAGGGATGTTATTGGGTAGGCGATGAGCAGTGCCTGGTTTCCTCCAGACAAGACACTTAGAACTGAGGTCAAAAAGTTCAATCTTGATTTCACCATTTCAGCAGACCAGATAATCTAGTTTATCACTGTCTGGAAGTCCTTCAGGTGCTTTTTTTTTTCTTTTTTGTAAGTGGGTTATCATGTGTCTTTTACTGAAGAGAGCCTTCTTTCTGGCTACTATGCCATATATACCAGATTGGAGGAGTGCTGCAGTAATGGTTGACCTTCTGGAAGTTTCTTCTATCTGCAAACAGGATCTTTGGAGTTCAGCCAGAGTGACCAAAGTTCATCCATTTAAGAATTATGGAGGCTCCTGTGCTCATGGGAACTTTTAGTGCAGAAGATATTTTTGTACACTTCTCCAGATCTGTGCCTCCACACAATTCTGTCTCTGAGTTCTACAGATACCTCTTTCCTACTCATGGTTTGGTTTTGGTGATTTTATTGTTTTATGATATGCACTGTCAGCTGTGAGACCTTATATAGACACGGCTGTGTCTTTACAAATCATGTACAATCAACAGGATTTACACAGGAAAACAGGTGATCCCAGTCAATGGGAGGTCCCAGAGCCAAAATCTAAGACATAGCAAGAGTCTGAATAATTGTTACTTGTGGAGTAGAGCCTGGACAAAGAGGGGGGAAAGTTAAAATTTTACCCCCGTTTGTCTGGGAGTACGTCATGTGTACTTCCACCACATTTATTAAAGAAATACATGTTCTTCATAAATAGCAAAATAGCTTGGATGTTTAAGAGTTTGGGTCTGGGCTGATGCAAAAATATGAGAACGCACACATTTCTTTACAATTTAAAAAGTCACAGTTGATAAATAATGGACCACTGCAAAAAAGCTAACCATGCCATACTACATTAAAGCATACCTGTCAGATCCCCCCCCCCCAAAAAAAAAGAACTTAATATGTTATTCAGTACCTAATCCTGACCATGTACATATCATTTCTATGCCTCTGTCACCTATATTTTATTATAAAAAAAAAACCAAAAAAACTTTTCATTAGCTCACAATATTAGAAATGCTCTCAGGGGAAGGGAGCTTGTCCCTCCCTTGTTGTGGTGGGAGGTGATTGGGGCTCATGACTCATGGACAAGCCTGGTGCTGCTGCAGGACTGGTTAGTGTTCCAGTAGGTATGGGAAACCCTAGTGGTGGGATTTTCAGGAGCTGTTTTATGTATTAAATATTCAAAACATTTTAAACAACCATATTACAAAAGGTTTTTCATTTTCATCATTAACAACAAATTAAACATTTTTGCATCTGTCCATTTAAGCTGTTTTCTTATATGAGTTGGGGCCCAAAATACCCTTGTGTAGAAGCTGCAAAACAATGTTTCTAGACTAAAATATAAGTATGCATTTGTATACGATATGCTTTGTATCATTTAGTTATGAAATAACTTCTAGCTAGTATTCCAGGTGCCCTTTAGTAAACTACTGAGTCTTATTATTTGAGCACTGCTACTCTAGACACATGGCTCAATTGAAAAGGATGTGTAAAAGAAATGTTTCACGACAGCTGAAATTAGAGTGTCTAATTTGAGATGAGGTCACCTTAAGTGACCAGGGGGTACCAGTTTGGCTTTTTCATGGTTAAGAAAAAGTAGATTTATTGGTCAGTTATTACATAGCTGTGATCAATAGATTTACACCATATATTACAATAGCACAGTCTATTACATTTTTATAGCCTTAGCAATGAAGAGGCAGGCTTTGAATTCTACTTGTGTGTATTTTGGCAAGTTATCTTTACTTACAGGAACAGATGGAAGTTCCAGTTGAAATTTCTTTGTGTGTTATACATGTATATACTGTATTGATATATGGCAGTTCATGAAGGAAAATGAAGAATGCACTCACTTGAATGAATAACTTGCTAGAAGAACTTTATTCTAAAAAGCAGTAAGCATACATCAGGTAGGATCAAGGAGCACCTCGCGGCAACAGACTGTTTCCTGCGCCCAAGCCCACTTCCTCGGGCTGCTCGTCTACATCAGTGCTAACAGGTGTGAATTAAATAGGTATTAACAAATCACTATGGAGACACACAAATATGTGCAGCAACGTATACAACAAGTAAAAAACTATTAGAGAATTGAGCCAAGGTTGTGATGGTCATTCAGACCAGCCTGACCTAAGGCATCCATTTAGTTTAGTTTAGTTTTGGAGTAAGATTTTATTTCTATCACCTCCATATTTCGGACTGTTCACTCTTTCTAAACCGTCAAACTTCAAACATGTTCCGTCACCCCCGGACATGCATGATAAGTCTCGGGACTCCTTTGCCTGTAACAATAGATCGAAGATGTTCTCGCATTTTAATGTAAAGACATCTGATCATTTTGCCTATGTGCACATAGCCACAAGGGCAAATGAGCATGTATACTACATAGTTCGTCTTACTGGTAATAAGCTAGTTTACTATATGCGCTATGCCTCGCACCTTCACTAATCTAGTCGATAGGTTTTGTGGGCACAAAGAACAATTTTTACAAATTCCCTTAGGAGTCCAAGTGTCAAGCCATTGTCTGTTTGATTTAGTGCTAGCCACAGCATTATTTCTAAAGACGTCTCCTAGTGTAGTGCTTTTTCTATGTGTCATTAGAGGTTGATTTTTAGCAATGTCAGAAAGCAGTGGGTCTCTCTCTAATATGTACCAATTATGTCTGATGGCTGTATTAATTGTGGCATTCATGTTGCTATTGTCAAAACCAAAGGTAAAGCGTCTATGCGTGTCTGTGGTGTTCTTCTTTTTCTTAGTGAGAAGCAAGGAGGATCCATTAACTGCTTCAACTCTCTTGAAGCATGTATCGATAAGTTTTTCTGGGTACTGTTGCTCTAAAAAAAAATTTTTTAAGTTCCATGGCTTGTTTGTGGTAGGTGTTAGGGTCATTATTTATTCTTTTCAGCCGTAAGAATTGGCTATATGGGATCTCCTTACGAATATGCAACGAATGTGAACTATTGAAATGTAAAATAGAATTCTTGGCAATATCTTTTCTATACCCTTGTGGCTATGTGTACGTAGGAAAAACTATCAGATATCTTTACATTAGAGTGCGAGAACATCTTAGATGTATGCTTACCGGCAAAGGAGTCCCGAGACTTATCACACATGTCCAAGAATGTCACTGATGTGACGGAACATGTTTGAAGTTTGCCGGTTTAGAAAGAGTGAACTGTCCGAAATATGGAGGTGATAGACATAAAATCTTACTCAAAAACGATCTTACTCCAGGTCTGAATGAACGTCACAACCTCGGCTCAATTCTCTAATAGTTTATTACTTGTTGTATACGTTGCTGCACATATTTGTTTGTATGTCTCCATAGTGATTTGTGAATACCTATTTAATTCACACCTGTTAGCACTGACGTAGACCAGCGGCACGAGGAAGTGCGCTTGGGTGCAGGAGACAGTCTGTTTCCGCGAGGTGCTCCTTGATCCTACCTGCTGTACGCTTACTGCTTTTTAAAATAAAGTTCTTCAACAAGTTATTCATTCGGGTGAGTGCATTCTTCATTTTTCTTCATGAACTTCCACAGAATAGCACCCCCATGAATGATCCTCCGTATATGCCTCAGCCTTTCCAGCTTATAGGACGCACTTCAGACCGTGCAGTGTGACTGTATTGATATATATCTATGTTGCCTAAAGTAAAGTATTAGTTGGGTTGGGTTATTTCATCACCGCTATTCATAAAAATTGAAAATTCTGTCTCTATAACTAGAAGAATGAAGTCGAATTGAAAAATTCTTTGTATTTTAACATTGCTCTGTCATAGGATGTCACTGTCAAAAACCTTTATAAATCTGTCAGGGTCAACTTTAAAGTTTTGTAAAAAGGAAATATCTAGGACCTACAACTAAGGACAAAAGAGGCAGGTCACACAAAGTTTCCACCCTCATGCATCTGAAGACAAGTCTGAGATTACCATCTGCAGTGCCCAGCATTAGTTGGAGTGTTGTACACCACACTACCTCTGGAGCCTGAAACCATGAAAAATTGTTATTTGTAGTGTGAAATCCCATATATTTATCTTGGCACTCTGGCATCTGTGTATGGTAGTGCCAGTAGAGGTCTTGCTGCTGAATGCTCAGTACCAATTGGGAAGTTTTATAATAATGTAGCGATGCTGGACTCTGGACTTGTTCAAATTTTGGGATGTTTTAGTGAGTGTAAATATTAATGTTACAGTATATTACATTCTAGGGAATTTTGGTATTCTTACTGTCTGGCTGCAGTAAGTAGGCCTCTTTCTGTGTCAGATACAATTTTTTTTTTTAATGGACCTTACTTATTACACTGGAGAAATGACATTCTCAGTGTTGTTCATAGTTCTCCTTGGACTTCAGTGCTATCAAATGCCTTTGGAATGAATTGCAATGCCAAATAGAATTCACATAATTTCCCAACCTCAATAGGGTTGTTAATACTAATCTTAATGCTGAATATTACACAGCTACACCCATCTTCCAGAATGTAGTGGAACGTTTTTGCTTTTCATGGAACTGTCATTGCAGTAAAGTGTGCACCAACTGCATATTAAGGACCATTTGAGCCACAATTTCATTAAGAAAATATGAATCTTATTTATTTTTCATTCCTCTAGCCATATAGGCACATAATTATAAATCTGCCTGAAACTGTCTGGCTTTCCAAAGCAACCAATCACAGCTCAGCTTTTATGTTACCAGAACTTGATAAGATATGAAAGCTAAACTGTGATTGGTTTCTATGGGCAAAATCAGACAGTTTTAATTTCAGTCACATTGATAATTCTGGGCCATAGTGTGTATACAGCACATCACATACAATACAGGTCCAGGTTCTGAGATTCTAACTATTAGCTAGAAGGCAGTTTATTGCCGAAACGTTGCACATGGATGGCAAATAAAGTCTTATTCCATCTACTAGCTTGAGTCCTCAGCTATTTGGTGCTGTATCCACCTTGGACTTTTGTATGCCTTTCCTGGTTGGCATTCCCGGATGATCACCTGCACATGCTGATTGGATCGGTGCTGTCTCTTCTCTCTACCTAATATTAGCTAGAAGGAAGAAGAATTGCTTATTTGATTATAAGAACAATTCCCGACCTCTCCTAGGAAGAGTTAGTCTTGTATTGGAGTTATACTTTCTGTAGCCCCTGCAGGGCTTTCTTCGGTCCAGTTATCCCCACTAATCAAAACATCTGTCATTGTTTTTTAATCTTTGTTCTGATTACATATTTCCATGTTATTCTATATACACTGCTCAAAAAAATAAGCGGACCACTAAGATAACACATCCTAGATCTGAATGAATGAACTAATCGTATGAATAGATAGATGGCGGAGGGGCAGTAGACATCGCATATCTAGATTTTAGTAAGGCTTTTGACACTGTCCCGCATAGAAGACTTATCAATAAACTACAGTCATTGAGCTTGGACTATTGTTGAGTGGATTAGGCAGTGGCTGAGTAACAGACAACAGAGGGTTGTAGTCAATGGAGAATATTCAGAGCATGGTCTTGTCACCAGTGGGATACCTCAGGGATCTGTACTGGGACCAATATTGTTTAATATCTTCATTAGTGATATTACAGAAGGTCTCGATGGTAAGGTATGTCTTTTTGCTGATGACACAAAGATATGTAACAGGGTTGATGTTCCTGGAGGGATATGCCAAATGGAAAAGGAGTTAGGCAAACTAGAAGAATGGTCAGAACTCTGGCAACTGAAATTTAATATGGATAAGTGCTAGATAATTCACCTGGGGCGTAATAACCCTCAGGCAGAATATAGATTATTTGACACAGCCCTGACCTCAGTATCTGAGGAGAGGGATTTAGGAGTAACTAGTTCAGAAGACTTAAAGGTAGGAAGACAATTTAATAGAGCAGCAGGAAACGCTAGCAGAATGCTTGGATGTATAAGCAGAGGTATAAGCAGTAGAAAGAGAGAAGTGATCATGCCGCTGTACAGAACCCTGGTGAGACCTCATTTGGAGTATTGTGCGCAGTATTGGAGGCCGTATCTCCAGAAGGATATAGATACTCTAGAGAGAGTTCAAAGAAGATACTAAACTAGTACATGGATTGCAGGATAAAACTTACCAGGAAAGGTTAAAGGACCTTAACATGTATAGCTTGGAAGAAAGAAGAGACAGAGGTGATATGATAGAGACTTTTAAATACATAAAGGGAATCAACACGGTAAAGGAGGAGAGCATATTTAAAAGAAGAAAAACTACCACAAGAGGAAATAGTTTTAAATTAGAGGGGCAAAGGTTTAAAAGTAATATCAGGAAGTATTACTTTACTGAGAGAGTAGTGGATGCATGGAATAGCCTTCCTGCAGAAGTGGTCGCTGCAAATACAGTGAAGGAGTTTACACATGCATGGGATAAGCATAAGGCTATCCTTCATATAAGATAGGGCCAGGGACTATTCATAGTATTCAGATTATTGGGCAGACTAGATGGGCCAAATGGTTCTTATCTGCTGACACATTCTATGTTTCTATGAAATAGTTTCGTCTTTACATAGTTGAATATGATGACAACAAAATCACTCAAAAATTATCAATGAAAATCAAATTTATCAACCCATGGGGGTCTGGATATGGAGTCACACTTAAAAATCAAAGTGGAAAGCCACACTACAGGCTGATCCAACTTTGATGTAATGTCCTTAAAACAAGTCAAAATGAAGCTCAGTAGTGTGTGTGGCCTCCACGTGCCCGTATGACCTCCCTGTAATGCCTGGGCATGCTCCTGGTGAGGTGGCGGATGGTCTCCTGAGGGATGTCCTCCCAGACCTAGACTAAAGCATCTGCCAACTCCTGGACAGTCTGTGATGCAACGTGGCATTGGTGGATGGAGCGAGACATGATGTCCCAGATGTGCTCAATCGGATTCAGGTCTGGGGAATGGGCGGGCCAGTCCATAGCATCAATGCCTTCCTCTTGCATGAACTGCTGACACACTCCAGCCACATGAGGTCTAGCATTGTCTTGAATTAGGAGGAACCCAGGGCCAACCGCACCAGCATATGGTCTCACAAGGGGTCTGAAGATCTCATCTTGGTACCTAATGGCAGTCAGGCTACCTATGGCAAGCACATGGAGGACTGTGCGGCCCCCCCAAAGAAATGCCACCCCACACCATTACTGACCCACCGCCAAACCGGTCATGCTGTAAGATGTTGCAGGTAGCAGAACGTTCTACTCAGCATCTCCAGTCACGTCTATCACATGTGTTCAGTGTGAACCTGCTTTCATCTGTGAAGAGGACAGGGCGTCAGTGGCGAATTTGCCAATCTTGGTGTTCTCTGACAAATGCCAAATGTCCTGCATGGTGTTGGGCTGTAAGCACAACCCCCACCTGTGGATGTTGGGCCCTCATACACCCCTCATGGAGTCTGTTTCTGACCGTTTGAGTGGACACATGCACATATGTGTCCTGCTTTAGGTGATTTTGCTGGGCTCTGGCAGTGCTCCTCCTGCTCCTTCTTGCACAAAGCTAAGTTGTTGCGCTCCTGCCGCCTCCTCCACGTCTCCTGATATACTGGCCTGTCTCCTGGTAGCGCCTCCCTGCTCTGGACACTACGCTGACAGACACAGCAAACCTTCTTGCCACAGCTTGCATTGATGTGCCATCCTGGATGAGCTGCATTACCTGAGCCACTTGTGTGGGTTGAAGACAGCATTCAAAAGTGACCGAAACATCAGCCATGGAGCATAGGAACTGAGAAGTGGTCTGTGGTCACAACCTGCAGAATCACTCCTTTATTTGGGGTGTCTTCCTAATTGCCTATAATGTCCACCTGTTGTCTGTTCCATTTGCACAACAGCATGTGAAATTGATTGTCAATCAGTGTTGCTTCCTGAGTGGACAGTGTGATTTCACAGAAGTGTGATTGACTTGGAGTTACATTGTGTTGTTTAAGTGTTCCATTTATTTTACGTATTACAGGGGTCTGAGTCAATAATGTCCATCAGCCAATGACCAATGTGCTTAAAGGGGTACTCCACTGGCCAGCGTTCAGAACATTTAGTTACAAACTCAGTGCTGGGCGCGCTGCGGGGGGATGTGGCCAACCCCCGCAGTGCACGCACATAGTTCGGAACTAAATGTTTTGAACGCTGGCCAGTGTAGTACCCCTTTAAGTGTTTTGGCAGGGTTGTCTATATTACTGATATAATACTCTGCTTTTTTATTTTAATGGTTATTTTTTGTGCTGTTTCACTCTTATATATTAATTACACATTGGGCCATGTAAATGTTACCTGTTCCAAAGTCCTGTAGCATGGTTGCTACGTTGGTTACAGGTGAGACCACTGCTTCTTTTTATGTTGCCTAGATGGGTTGTTGCTTTCCTTTACCCTTGTAGGAAAAGCATAGCATAACAGTATATGTAGACATGAGATTTTAAAAATAAATATGTACTTGATCAAAAAATAGAATATCTCACAAAACATAGTATTAAGAAACAGCGCTCTACATTCTGTTTATTATAGTTATTAAAATTTTGTTGAAAAGTCATGGCTGGCGTTCCCTAGATGATGCATACTACAAAAAAAGGGAAAGATAGACTTATCTATAAAGGAGATTCTTCACATGAAGCAAGATGTCTTTATAGGCAGATAACCTTTATTATCTAAAGCGTTTACAGTATTGCTGCCCTCATGTGCCACCTACGCTTGCTATTTGTTATGTTTAGTTTGTGGTGTTTTATTTGTTGAATATATTTATATATAAAAAGTGAAATGAATTTTTTCTGAAATTGGTAAGCAGTACCAAATACAAATCTTCGTCATCACTTCACCCACTCAACTTCCTTCCTGAAACCTAAATTTATCTTTAGGAGAGTTCAGTAACAGATTAACAACAAGCATCCTTTCACTGTGAATGCCAGTCAGTGGACACACAATGTTCTATTCTTACCTGCTCTTACTGTCAGGAGTCCTTATATGTCAAGACAACCTATAAAAATACATTGTATTACATTTAGTAACCACAGCAGAAAATAAATAGTATAATAATAAGAGTATCATTTTTATTAATTCTTTTGACCTGTAGAATCGAAAAATATTCTGCTTATTCCTGTATTTGATCACGGCATGTAGTCTGTGCCAGAAATTTTGAAATCCACCAGGAGTATTTTTATTAATATTAGTATGGGTGAGCAGCATATATATAGATAGGAGACAACGTTCTTTCCTAGAAGCTGGATTGCTACAGATTGGTTAATGGTAAAAAAAAAACATTTTAGCAAAGTGAACACTCATGGGATAGAATACCTTCAAGCATTTCATGTAGGTTAACAAAAGTGGTTTATTCCACATGTGTATGACACTAAAAATTCAGAATTTACTAATTGTAGTTAGTCACCAAGAGTTCATGTACATTTTGACTTACTTGCAGCCATGGACATATGGGAAGCAGTAGACCAATGTTCATGGGAACTCTGACGCATTTTGCTAATTTCTCAGTACATGTTGTAATGAGTCAGCAGGCATTCTTCTGAACTTCTTGGGAGGGAAATTGAAACTACCAAGCTGTATGGACTATACTTCAAAGCCTGACAACGTTGCAAGAAAAATCCACATCTAAACCATAATGTTCGAATGGCCAGGGCATATCATTGAAACTGCCCTTTAGAAACGAGAATGTTCAGTTGTCTTTTACAAATTTTTAGCATTACATTACAAAATATATGAACATACAGAGACAAAGGGTGCAAATTGGTTTGTTGTCATCATCAGCTAACATCTGAAAAATCCAACATGGCAGATCAAATAGTTTGGAAAATAATTCATTCGCAATTTGTCTATTCAATGAAGAACATTGACCAATATATAAAATAAAAAAAATACATAAATAAATAGACCATGCTTCAGGCACTTCAGGGGTTAGAGGGACGATCCTCTCAAAGAATAAGTCCACTATAGTTAGAGGGGTTGTCTGGGGAAAAACAACCTATACCCTATCAACAGGCTTGCAGGGGATACGACTTCTGGGCCCCCCATTCATTTTTATTTTTTATCTTTGGCGCCCTCATAAAAATGAATGTAGTGTGTGCCGCCTGCAGCACATTCTCCCTCTGAGAGTTGATACCCCATTCTGGAGATTGCAAGGTGTCCCAGCAGTGGGACCCCCCTACGATCAGACACTTATTCTCTATCCAGTGGATAGGGGATAAGATGTAAATCAGGGCTGATCAGGGCTGATCTTCTCAAGTTGTTGTTTGGAGAGATTTAACGGCATAACATATAATGCAATGTGCATCACTGGGACAGTTTCACACTCCAGAGAAAACATTACTGACCTGCTTTTTCACTGTTCTGTATGTCCTAAACCAAGGTGTAGCAGACATTCCACAGAGAGTAAGATTATTCCTTCTTTATTTCCATTCCCACCATTTTTTATATATTTGGCTGTCAAAGTCATTTTCACTGGTGGATCCAATGTACCGTATTTTTCGCCGTATAAGACGCACTTTTTCTTCCCCAAAACTGGGGGGGAAAAGTTGGTGCGTCTTATATGGCGAATACACAACTATCGGGTCGGTCCCTGCGGCCATCAACGGCCGGGACTCGCGGCTAATACAGGACATCACCGATCACGGTGATGCCCTGTATTAACCCTTCAGACACGGCGATCAAAGCTGACCGCCGCGTCTGAAGCCAAAGTGACACTAACCCGGCTGCTCAGTCGGGCTGTTCAGGACCGCTGTGGTGAAATCGTGGCATCCCAAACAGCTTACAGGACATCGGGAGGGAACTTACCTGCCTCCTCGGTGTCTGCTCCAGGCCGGGATCCCCTGCATGGCCGGCGCTCTCCTTCAACGTCATCACATCGTCGCGCACGCCGTCCTGTCATCCAATAGGAGCGGTGTGCGTAGCGACGTGATGACGGCAACAGAGAGCGTGGATCCCAGGGAAGTAGACGTCCGGAGCGTCGGGGACACCCCGGGGACGCGGCGACAGCGATGGAGAGACATTCAGGGCAGCGGTGACGGGTCCGGAGCGGCGGGGACACGCGAGTACTACCTCCTATACCAGTGGTGTTCAACCTGTGGACCTCCAGATGTTGCAAAACTACAACTCCCAGCATGCGCTGTGAAGGCATGCTGGGAGTTGTAGTTTTGCAACATCTGGAGGTCCGCAGGTTGAAGATCACTGTTGGGTGCAGAATCTTTTTTTTCTAGATTTTGCACCTTTAAAATTGGGTGCGTCTTATATGCCGGTGCGTCCTATAGGGCGAAAAATACGGTACTTAAGCAAGCTTGCACAAACATTTTCATTGATACAAAGAGTGTACAACAGGTTTATGATATGAACCGAAAGGCACTTTAGGTGTCACTGCATGGTGCTTTAGTAAGGAAAAATCTTCTGTTTGTTTAACCAAGTGCCCAGATATTTATGGGCACTTTCTCTGAGATGCCTGAGATCCATTTGACAAGGATCTTGAAAAGGTTTTACATTAATTTTTGCTTTAATGCTTGTGTAAAATGTACAGTTACATGCATACTTTTTGCTATATAAAAAAAAAAAAGACACCGATTTAATAGCTATAAAATGCTGTGTTCATTATTTGCCTTGAGACCTTGAAGACGGCTGACACCTTTTTATTTTTTTCTGTTAACGTTTCACACAAACCACCAGCCGCCTGAAAGTTTTTGCACCTATTTATCATATAAGCTTTACTTAATAGGCACAATTTCTTCAAATAACCTTCAACACAGCCTCACTTTTAATCCCATGATTAATGTGTTATACAAACAGCAATAAAGGTATACACAGGCCTACCTGATGAAATACTTCTTAAAAACCTATTAATGTTTTAAGCTGGTCTCAATAAAGAGGCGACACCTGCAGCCATTTGTTTGGCTCTGTTTCTGAACTGAAGTAACTTTCACATGTGTTTTCTTTCTTCAGTAACTTTTACATTACCCGAAATATTGAGCCTGGACTTCTGAGTGGGGGAAGCAGTCTGAATAGGTTCTTTATACTTTGACATTTAAGGCCCACACCCTCATTTGTTGGCTGGCCCAGCTGAACAGTTTACTGTGACTAAACTTTATACCATTTAATGCATTTTACAAATGAGAGAGCACTAAGCAACTTTGGCATATTTTATTTACTTAACTCTGATAATAAAGGTTTTTTTGTCTGCAAGGACCAGAATTTCTTAGTCTTCTTTTAATGTACCTATAAAAACTCAAATACTGTGTCATACAGTGCCAGTGAACTCATTTTCCATCATGCTTAAGAAAATAATTGCTGAAATATTGGGTTGTGGGCTAGGTTAGGCTCTTTTTTTTTTTCACTTTATTGAAATGTACTTTTTTCCTGCATCTTGTTGAAAGGCCATTTTTTTGGTGGGAAGATTCACCTTTCAAGCAGAATGAAACATTTTTTGTAATATAAAAAAAAAGTATCTTTCAACAGGTTGCGAGGACATGTGGCCTCCCCAGACATTATAATTTGTGCTAATGCTACAGTGAGATTTGCATAATGGACATGCTGGAGCCGGCAGTGTGATCAGTGGAATGATGGGGGTAGTAGTACTTACAGAATCTTTTTTTCTTCAGATCCCTTATGTTGTTTCAGCTCCCAAGAGATGAACGCGTTCAGCACCAGATCCAGGCTCACAGTCCTGCGCTAACAAAAGCTTGTAGTGTTGAGGCTACAGGTCCTTACAGGTATGTAGAGCAGGAGCAATAGCTGTGCACTCGAATGTACACAACATGAGCTCTGCACTGCCAGGACCTTTACATTACAAATCATTCTCAGGTCCTGGCAGAATAGAGCTCACATTGTGTTCATTCCAGTGCACAGGTATTGTTGCTGCTCTTCACACCTGCAAGGACCTGCAGCCTTTACACTACAAGCCCATTTTAGCATGGGACTGTGAGCCGGGATCTGGTGCTGCACTGTTTCTGGGGAGGTGAAACAACATGAGGCATCTATAGAGCAAATGATTCTGCAGGCACTACTGCCGGTATCATCTTTTACACTTTCAGGATGATATGAGAGATCACACAGTCGGCTCCAGCATGTCCCTTTTGCAAATCACTGCAGCATCAGCACACAGTAGTGTAATGAAGGGTACGCCCATCTGACAGATTCACTGACAGTGAAATGGTGTACAAAAACTTTCTTATCTCAGGGATTTGGGAGGGGATTATTAAATAGTAACACCCCTAGACTCAGGACACCCTAAGCTTTCAGGGGGTTTAAAAAAAAATCATAGTGTCTGATAGTGTCTGGGGAGGTCACAGGTCCTCTTTAAAGGGGTACTCTAGCAAAATGGTTTTCTTTTTTCTAAATGTGCCCAAGCTGCCTGCTTAAACAGAATAAATAAGGACTTACCTTCTTTTGAATAGGTCGCTATATGTTACACATGCTTTTGATGTACAGTTAATATGCTGTGCAACAGCATGCGCTGACTGGTGAAGTTATATGCTCTGTATGGTGTAGTTAAATAGGTTTTCAAAATATGGACCTTAAACCTGTTGTCCCAACAAAGACAACTCCTTTCAAAATGTGTCTCCTCTGTTGATCAGTTGATCTTCCCATGAACCACATTTTGATAGGAGTTGTCTCTGAATTCAGCTTCTGGATATTCCAGCAAATATTGCTGGAGTGGCCCGCAGCCAGAAAAGGACTTCTGTTGCAACTAAAGCTGTTGGGGAAATGTAGTATTGCACAGTAGAAATTCTGATGAATGTGTGTCATTGAAATACTAAAACAGTTTGGAGAGATATTCTAAATAGATTTTTTTTTTAATCTAATGTGCTCAGTCTGGGGAGAAACAAAAATACGGTATATAGTTATATTCCTCACTCCCACCACCATCCCCATTCTCCCGGAGCCAATCCTGTTGCATAGCACTTCTTGTGTTTGGGTTCACTCTGCCAAACAGCAGCAGAGGCAAAGCACCACTGAGGCCGCTCATTGGCTGAGCGGACAGGTCATACACCAACCCAAAATATGCTCTATGTAACAGGACTGGCCGCAGAAGCGAGAAAGGTAAGTAATTCTTGTCCTGACCTGGCGATTCATCTCTGTGACACCATAGGATCTAATACTGCATATGGACAGGGTTGTCTTCATAATATGATCCCATTTATGAGATTTTAAAAAGATGTGTCGTATGTCGTTTTAATCTTGAGAATAAATAGGTACTGTC
Source organism: Hyla sarda (assembly GCF_029499605.1). Lineage (NCBI taxonomy): Eukaryota > Metazoa > Chordata > Amphibia > Anura > Hylidae > Hyla > Hyla sarda. The sequence goes on along the minus strand of NC_079193.1, from coordinate 238,077,416 downwards.
AGGGATTTCAGTTGTGAGCTCACTGCTCAAGAACAAACAACTGTCCATTAAAGTTCTCAATGGATCATCCATCCTATAGATTGTTGGCTGTTCGTTAAAAACAGTTCTATTATCAATACTTTTGGTCTAGATATCTTTTACAATTTTCAAGCTTCTAAAAGGGACTTTAGGCACACTTACCTAAATAAGGCTGGGTTCACATTGTGCTGTACAAGTATGTTACTAGTATATGTTGGAAGACTATTAAAAAAAAATAAATAAATAGGGAAGCCGACATATACAGTAGCTTTGTAATTAACTTTAATGGCCTAAACATAGTCATCTAGAGACTACAGTCATGCTATTTGCCGTGCATATATTTTATATTAAAGGGACTTAAAAGCATGGTCTGCTGCGATTTTGAGTACAGCTGAATCTATGTGTGCATGCGGGAAATGATTCGTAGTCTCTAGTTGACTACCTTCAGGCCACTAAAGTGAATGGGGCCACTGCCTGTACTGTGTCTGACATACGGTGGCATTCCTTTTTCACAGGTGGTTTCTGACGTACACCAGTTACATGTTAGAGTGTGATGTTAAGCCAGACTTAAAAAAACTATGTATAGATATGTAAAGCTATATTTTCTATGACATTCAAAAAGGCTTTATTTCTAGCCATTTGGGGTTTTCTTTCCATTTTTTTTTGTCTTTAAATTTTTCAGAAAATTATGTCACTTAAAGTATGATATTTTATGATATTTTTAACTCTGTTAGACAGCTAAGGCTATTTTGTGAAAACACCTTTTATTGTTTTTCTTTTTCTTTAGTGTGATGCATTGTTTTTTTCAAGCTTTTTAAATAAACATGCTTCAGAAAATTCACTTCCATAGAACTGTTTAGGCAACTGGGGATCGTAGAGTAGATTTACACTTAAATCAATATGTGGTCTCCTCTGAGAACGTAGTATTAATCAAAAGTGACAGAAATTGTGGCACCTAATATGATGATGTCTCCATTTTGAATTTAAATTAAATAAAAATCTGAAATCTTATAGCAGGATGTAGATGTGGTTGAGTTGGGTAATCTATATTATTCCATGTAGTGTAAGTGATCCACTAAAATAAGGATGCAAAGTGGTCATATACATATAGACTGACATATTTGTGACTTACAAGGCTGGATCTGACTCAAGCTGCAAGGTACTGTAGAGCATAAGTTATTGTATTTCTCAGTGGTTCCTCAGTGAAGAAACAATGTTGTTTCATCTATGCCATAATGTACTCCATATTAAACGTATCGATAATTCTGCATGGATACATTGAAATAATAGCTAACACCAGGGTTGAATCGTAGCCTATATTTCTAATTTGATTAGAGAGGGTGAGCTAGTCACAAAGCACCTCCATGACTCAAAAATTCCTCATGGCATTCCTATCCACTAGTACCAGTGAGCTATGAGTAGGAATTATAAACATAGTCCCGTTCATGTTTTCATACTAGCACCGACATCCCCCCACCCCTTGCCTACTGGTCATTTGTGAAGCTATATTGGTTGCATATATGGCGTGTCCAGGTGTGCCATAGATTGTAGGCCCTTTTACATTATATGTTAAACTGTTGTATTGATAGTAACAAGATACCCCTTGCAGCCAGTTATCTTTGATGATATACCATCTACCATGATGTACTGGTTAAAACATTTTGGGGACATTTATCAAGCCATGCCAAGGGCACAGACACTTTAAAGTCTCAAATGTTTGTCCTGAAATTGTATGCCGCTCGTGCCAAGGGGGCATTAGGGAGTTTGGGTTTTAAAAACAATATCCAGCTCTAGAAGTCTGCTGATGGTCAGATGGTTAATGAATAAAGTTATTTACATAGGAAAGATACATTAAATGGTAAATTAACAACAAAGAAGGAGCAGGAAATAAAGTCAGAGATTACAAAAGTGAAGATCTCTAATGAAACCTTTGTGCCGTTTGGCATACCCAAAGCAAAGCCAATGATGGGGACATCTCATGAGTTGGACACAAGTGTATAAAAATAAGTAAATAGAAATCTGGCAATTATACTAAGTAATTCTATTCTCCTTTACAATGTATATTTAATTCTTCCTAACACAAATGACTGAAGAACATTTTGGCTGATGGCGTACTTCAAATTACCCTAACTGATTGACTCCATTACTATGCTAACTGCGTTACTGGGAGTGGATGTGGTTAGGCTCTGATGGCCTATAATGGAGTTCTGCTAATTTGTAAATACACAATCTGTATTGTAAGCAATGACACTAGCATGTTTCCTTAGATTTCACAGAACAGCTCCTATTTTGGGTTTTACCTTTTAGTTTTTCTGTTAATATTCATGGCATACATTTACGATCTAGTAACTTCCATATCTACAAAAAAAAAAAATTTAAATAAGTTTATGAAAAGAAACTGTATGTAAATAATAAAACAATGAATAACATGTTTTTCTGTTGAGTTCACAAGATATATAACCTTAGATATGTGATATTTGTTATTATTATATTTGTTAGTCTCTTTAGAATTATAAGGTTTTGTACTCATCAGTGTAGTTGAACTAAGCATGTGGTCAAGTAACACTTGTGGAGTACAAAGAAATGATATTTGAAACAAAAAACAATCAGGATAGGCTTGGGAGACTGCCTTAGGATTGAGAAACTGACCTTATACCAAGACAATATGAGGGTTGCTCTTGAACAGCGTCAGACGCAAGGGTGAGAAAATATGTATTTTTGTAATAAAAGGGCTTAATAACACAACAGGTTTTTAATTTAATTGTATTTCAAAACTTTTTAATTATATTTTTGTAGTATAAAACACAGGAAGTGAAGGAAGGAATAATTAAAAGGGCAGACGGGAAATTTTAAAGGTTTATCTCAGTAGTTCAAAATCCTAGTAGTGTTCCCAGTCCTTCAGGATAAGTATAGGGGAAGTCATTGGCCAGCATCCACAATGTGCTAAGGAGAGTATGTTAAAGTGTTTTAATCTTATAGAATGGTATGTCAAGAACAAGGGGAAATCCCAAATGTATATTTTGCTGATACAAAAATGTATTGGCCAGTCCAGTATATTCTAACAAAATATCTGGAAAGTAAGAGAGAATATGATACTTCTAAGTTCACTCACAATATGCAATAAAATAAAGTGAGGGAAAGACAGAAAAGCGATAGGAAAAGGTTAAAACATATAAATACTGAAGTAGCTAAGGGGTCATCAATTGAGACTATTGAAGGGTAATATTATTTGTTGAGTATTAGCTACATTTTGTAAAGTTAGAAATATATTGATATGTAAGTGTTTTTAGTTAATCCTGTGAGGGTGAATGTAGTTGTGTGAGTGGTGTATAGGTGGTGGTGTTCACATTTTACGGTGTAACCATAAGAGGGAATATGTAATGGACATTCAAGAGAAGGCAGTGGGATGTTCCACATTGTTCACTACTTGGTGTTACTTTAATTACTTTAATTCATACTTGAATGACTGGTTAATGAAGAAAACTCTTATGAGTTAATATAATTTTCTTCACTTTGATCACTTCCCTATTTTTTGTGTCTGTGTCTATTGTCTTGGATATTGTCTTAGAATAATTTGTTCAATTTGCAGCTATTCCTTTTATATTTAAACTCTTCATTTAAAATATTCTGATTCATAGTATAAGATAGATAAATAGATGGAGCATGTTAGAGTCTAACTTTCCTGATCCTTTTTCCCTCTGATGTAAAATATCAAGGTACTGTCAGACCTCCCCATATATATATTCTGCAAGCTTCTGTATTCTTTTATCCAATAATCATGGACAACCTAAGACTCTGTGGACAGTATTGATTTACAACTCTCTGCAGGAGCTGTTTACTTAGAGCCCAAGATGGCCCAGAATGCCTTCCTGAGGAATCAGGAAAGTCTTTCTCAAATCAAGTTTAAGAAAGGCTTACCTTTTGTCTCAAAAAATACAGTTCCTGGACAGAACCGTAAACTGGCCATAACAATTTATGGTTGACTCCAAACTCTCCCTGACAACTCTCGTAGATAAACACCAGGGTTGACTAGCAGCAGCTTACTTCCCTCTCCCTATTGAAAAAAAAGCAATACCACTAGCCCTCTTCAGTTGCGCATTCCCACTTACGGTATCCCCAGGTAGCAGAGTGATGTTTGCGATTGCGCATGTCAGTGGCTTCTCGCTTACTCTTGACATATTATATAGTAATTCTGAATGGGAAATCAGATGAACCCCAGGAGGCACCATAATATAAATGTAACATCAAGAGACATATGAGCATTTTTAAATAAACCCAATTTGAAACAAAGTGAATTACTATTTAATCATTAGATAATCCCTTTACACTTGTAGGTATAAAAGCCTTACTGACGTCTATAGTCAACCTCTCAATAAAATCCCTGAAATCCCGGAAACCTAGAAAGAGTGAACAGAATTATCTTCCTAAAACTCTTTACATTTAAAATTCTCAACATAGGAGAATATAAGCAGTTCCTTGAAGTCAAAGGGATTAAAAGCTCTTCACTAATGGGTGTGAATAACAGGGTAGCAGTACCTAGTAAAGAAGGGACAACTCCATTCAGAGATACGGTAGGTCAGTTAAAGGGTAGCTCCCACCATCCTATAAGGTATTTTTTTCTGTCCCTGCCTATTGCCCATCTATCCCTAACCCCCTCCCTGCTTAAATTTTTTTTTACTATATTAAAAAGGTATTTTTGTCTGCCTGGTAGTGTGCTCACTACCAGGCAGACTTCCCCAGCAGGCAGACGTCACTTATGCCTGCTGGGGCCGACACTTCCGCCCTTAGTTCACTATGCAGTGTGCCTCCAGCTGTTTCGCCACTACAACTCCCAGCTTGCCCTGACATCTATTGGCTGTCAGGGCATGCTGGGAGTTGTAGTGGGGAAACAGCTGGAGGCACCCTGTGTTGAAAACAATAAGTTAGGGCCATGGGCGCAGCACGGCGCTACTCTGTTCCCTCCGGCGCTAAATGCCCCCCATGTTGAAACCCTGATCCCCGCAACCCCCGTGTTCAAACCCCCGATCCCCGCAACCCCTGTGTTCAAACCCCGATCCCCGCAACCCCCGTGTTCAAATCCCGATCCCCATACATATAAAACTGCAGAGTCCAGCAGCATCAGCGGCGTGCAGGGGCAGCATCAGCGGCATGGTGCGGGAGGAGTGGCCGGCGTCTGAGGCCAGGGAGCCAATGCGCTCGCTCCCTGCCTGTCTGATTGACAGGCAGGGAGCGAGCGCAGGCTGAATGAATTAGGACTGATGCCCGGCCAGCATCAGTCCGAATTCATGCGTGACGTCACGCCAGCCTGCAGCCGGCCACTAGGAGGGAGACCCTAGTGGCCGGTTTTCAAACGTTAATTTTAACATTTTAATAAAAAATAAAAAAATATATATATATTAGAGATATGTTGTAGTACATATGTACTACATCATATAAAAAAAAAAAAGTTGATGACAGTGCCATTTAAAAAAAAGGGCAAGAAAGGATAAGAAATTAAATTAGGATTAAAGGGGTACTCCACCCCTAGACATCTTATCCCCTATACAAAGCATAGGGGATAAGATGTGTGATCACGGGGGTCCCGCCGCTGGAGACCCCCATGATCTTGGCTGCGGCACCCCAGGCATCCGGTGCACGGAGCGAACTTTGTCTTTCCGTTTATTTACTTATCTTGCAGAGGCACTATAACATGATGAGTCCATTCTGCACTGCAGACAGAATCCTATAATTTTTTTAAGCCAGTGAATTAAAATTTAAAAGTTGTAATCATAATACTATATTTCTGTGAAAACGTGCCTAGGTCTACATTTACATGAAAGTGATTGACTAACACCACAGACATGTTAATGTGTTACATAAGGAGGTCACAGGAGAGATGTCTTTCTTTAGCGAGGAAAGTTGAGTACAGACTCAGTCAACACTGCCTCACAACTCTGACATCTCACATTAGTCTGACCTTCCTGTAACATATATTTCAGGCTTGTAATTACAGAATGGTGGGAACACTGGGGGCATAAATGTAACTACTACTGACATCCACACCAAGAATTAGTCCTCACACTCTTTTTTTTATATACTGATGAACTGATGATTTTTCGCAGTTTTATGATTTACCATTTTGCCTATGCAATTGGCTGAAGAGATAACTACTATGGTTTTAGTTTATGATGAATGTGGAAGGACATTGCAGATGTGTGGTAACCAGCATTTGATCTTCAGATAAATGAAATTATGTTAGTCAGGCCAAGGCTGCTTGTAAGGCCTCGTAGTGAATGTCATCCTAAAAGCACAATCTCAAAATGCTATTTTTACACATTTAGCACAATTTGGTTAAAGGAGTTGTCCCAGGAAGCAAAGTTGGTAAAACCAGATGTGTATCATATACATAAAGCAAATATATATAGATGAAATGCACTGTTTTCTTTTAAGTAAAATGACCTACATCCCTGTACTGTACTTCTCCCCCATGGATTTGATCACTTTCTGGTTTCTTCTCTGGACTGTAACCTTGCTGTTCCCTTAATCCCCCTTGCTTGTATACACAATAGAGACTGACAAACAACATGCAAATGACCTAAGCATGCCTGACTGGCTCAGTGAATACCCTAAGACGGTTCGAACCAAAGGCAACAGGACAAACCAAAGAATATATCTCTCAAACAGTACATTTTCAGAAGATTGGGTATATTTAAAATGTTGCATAATGCATCAGTTTAGATGTATTTATCTTTGTGGTAAAGCCCTTTAAGTTTCATTGTGCATTTCCTTTTCATACCAAACCAGGAGTAGTTCCTATTCTCAAAAATGTTGCAGAAACTTCTGCACCTACAAATCCATGATGTAGAAAAGTGTTACTGTAGTAAGCACAAGACTTTTAGACATCCCATTCAGATCTATCGAAGAATCACACAAATGTAGTCAACAAACTGCTTTGTATTAGCGTACAGGAAAAAAATCTTATGAATTTAATTCTTTCATTCATAAGTCCCCACATACGACCCTGGGTTCTGATTTCCATACAAAGACCATAAGGTCTGCCTGCTGGACATGCATGAGCCTACCCAATGGCCACATTGTAGTGTGTAGGGTCTTTCCTGAACCTTCTGATTTAGGGTACGTTCACACAGTTGGATTTATTTGCGGGTTTCCCATTGCATATTTTAAAGGGGGCAGACTCTTCTCGGCTGCGAAAAATCTGCCGCAGACTCTACTGACTTCAATGGGGCTTGCGGCGGAAATTCTGCAGAGGAAAATCTGCTGCGGACAGCCGCAAAGAGCCCGCCCCCTTTCAAATACGCAGTGGGAAGCCCACAAATAAATCCACCCGTGTGAACGTACCCTTAATATGGATCTTTTCAGAGGTGACTTTTAGCTTCTAGGCTCCTATGCAAATGTCCCAGTGTACCTGCTGCCTCTGCACCCCCTATAGCTACGGCCCTGGAGGTCTTTTGTGTATTAATAAGTATTAATAATGTGTAGTATTAAGAAAAGGAGATGGGCACCGCAAATATATCCTACGTGGGTGCAACAAGTTGCCAAAAACTGAAATGTTACAAAGAGAAAAAAGCTAGCAACCATAAGATAATGCACACCAACATATAACAAAAAAGCGAGTTCACACACAGTTAAAATTATTTAAATACATATGACTATCCAGAGCATAGGAATGTAATCCTATACTTTTTTACGGCATGTGCCACAAAAAAGTATAGTGGCCTGAGCAGCAATGGATTATCCCAACAGAATCCAGGAGTAGTATAAGAAAACAATTCCAATGACAATGACTGTGGCGGGTGTACTATGACTGGGCAGTCAAAGGCAAACAGGCTGTGAAATAAGTGAGTTACTGTACTGTGTCCAAGGCAGCTTGTAGATTCCACTCTAGTCTTTCGGACTGTTTAACTTTCTTGGATAACTTGCCAAAGACGAGGAAAAAATATGTTCTAAAATTAAATATGAATTGAATTTCACTGGAAAATATACTGCCAATTTATCATTGTGGTTTTAATGCACACAATAAGGTGTACAGCTTATTATGTTTTAGTACAGTTACCAGGGTGTGATTAATTTTGTTTGTGACTAATGTTCTTAATGGCGGGGAATGGAATTCAAGGAACTACATTCTGTGTGATGCCTCACTGTTTGTGCTCTGCATAGATGTCATGAGTCTACAGAAACGCAGTATGCATTATGTGGGTAAAATCAGGGAATACAGCTGGCTTACACTTTACATGAGCTGTGCTCTAGGTATACAGTTGGGTAATATTCATACCAAAGAATTGTATTTCTTTTTATGAAAAATAATCTTAGGCAAATTAGATCCTCAACTTTCTTAGCATTACACAACTTTAGTTTATCCATATAAAGTGTCTATAAAAACAAGCAAGAGTTGTGTCTTTAAAGTGTCTTTGACATATGAGAAATCTTTTGACATGTCAAAAGTTTTGATCAGTCGGGATCTGAAAGTCCATACTCCCACTAATCAATAGAATGAGCAGGAAGAAGTTCATGGCTGGGCACTTATTTCCGTGGCTCACTGCTTTTTCTATCTTGCTGCAGGCAATGGGCGTGATAGATTTAGGGAGAAGACTATAGAGAGAAATGCTCAGCCATACCCTTCTTCTGGCTTGTTCTAACGATTGTGGGGGTCTGAACACTCAGACCCAGACCCACTCAGACCCAGACCATGGTTTATTTTTATTTTTTTATTTTTACAGCATAGTCACAACTGAAATCCGACTGTTCAAAGTTATGCTTTTCGCTAGTATAGCATCTTACACAATCCATTACATTGTTGCTCATACTGGGCACATGCAGGGGATCAGTCAGCCAGTGGTCACTTCACTGCTTTCTGATACTAGCATCAACAAAAAACGTAATGGTCCTGTGAAGTAATACTTACTGGGGGATGGGGTAAATATAACACTTGGAAATGGTAAGGAATATTATGCAATAAACTTGCACTGAAATGAATAGACTGCTTGTAAATCAGCAGTGTTATCCGGTTATGTATGACATTGTGTATTAAACATTATTATTACAGTCTACAGTAGTCTGAAAACAGTTAATCTAAACATGCTCCGCATTGCTGGACACTGTCATAATCATCTTAGTTGCTGGTGACATCATAAACCACAACTGCATTTACTTGTATATATTTTATCCTTGATTCATTTGAAACTGTTTAGTCTGACAGCAATTTTACCAAACACACAGACATTTATCAAGTGATCCATCAGTAGCGGCAGAAAAGGCAATAATACATCCAAGTGAAATTTTTTGCTTTGATTAATACAAATCCATGGAGCCCTTGGGTCCAAAGCTTCTTCAGCAACATGGCTATTTGCAAATAGATTTTTATAGCACATTAGTGCTGGAGGAGATTCCAAAGAAAATAGCTCTTTTGAATATTAGAACCAGCTGTGACTTTCTTATGCTGATGACTCATAGCTTTTTTTTTATTGGGTGGGAGAAGGAGGCAAAAGACACACAGAGTCTTATTCAAGACGTTGTTTGTTTTGCAAGGGGTATCCTAGCCACAAGCCAACTTGATCTTACCAAAATGCAACCCGTGTTTATTTAATTTTTTTTCTCCTCTCCTAACAGGTCCAATTATAAAAACAGAGCCCACTGATGACTATGAGTCAGCTCAAACCTGTGGCCCAATGAACCAAGGATTAACTCAACTCTCCAAGCCATACTACAGCCAACAAATTCTGATGCCCTCTGATCCTGGTTCGTGCCTTGTATCTGGCTTCACGTCCTGTCAGCAGAGAAACACTGTGATGTTGTCGTCTCCAAACTCAAGTCCCAAACTCCATGACCTTTCAACTTCTGCGTACAACAAATGCATCTCGAATCCCGGTCACCCTCAGCTAGGACTTCAGCAGCCCACTGGAGGTGTCCCCACCATACAGGAAGTGCCAAGGTCTATAGTTGTGCACCCAAGTTCAACCGAACAGTCATCCCACATCATGCTGCAGCCGCAGGTGAGTCTCCATCAGAGCAGTAGCTGTTCCCTTGGTTTTCAACAAACAGTCTATCCCAACAGTCCCTCTTCTCCAGTTCCATCTATTACCCAAGAGCCATCCTATTTACAGCCCTGCAGTCCAACTCACTCATCAGTAATGGGCCAACAGCAGCACCAACAACAGAAGGTTCAGAGAATTGAATCTCCAACCATTCAACCTCTGTCACTGCCAGAGTTGCATGAGGACAGTAATCATAATTTGGCCCCTATTCCTGTAACCATCAAGTGTGAGCCTGAGGAATTGGATCAGTTGTACTTGGATGATGGTAAGTGTTCCGCAGCTGTTGAGGCATTCATTCCACTATATTGCTGTATCAGTAAGTTCTTTATTAACCAGATGCTTTCAGGAGCACTCATAAATTAACAACACTAAGAAATGGTGCAGAAATATGTCCATTTAGAATTAATAAAAATAAGAAAAGGGAATTGAAAATGTTCCTAATGTAGCATTTCTCATACTGTGTATTTAAAGCATTAAATGCCATTCGTAACCACAGAGGTAGCTTAACCACCAATTGCTACACACAAGTAATTGCAACCATATGCTCTTAGCTCATGCAGGTGATTTGATAAAGTCTGAGTAGAAGTACAATAAAATGTCTAGCTCTGAATAGTTCAGCTCTCTAGTGCAAGCACTCCAGTAGCAGAAAATGTCACCTTAATCTAAAAGGACTGTATTCATCACAGTATTAGAGCTGTTTGAGAAAAGCTTTGGGTTTATTGATTGCTTTTATGAAAATAGTGCAAATGAAACGTCTGATTAAAAAAGGTTATTATATGGAAATTATTAGAAAGCGGTCATAGACTATCATGAGCAGCTTTGAGGCAATGTGCTCAGTGTCATCATATGGGAGCTATACTGCTATCTCTATTTTGCAGGTGTATATTTACTCTGTTTATTTATTTTTCATTATTCTGTTTAACAAAGATGATTACCATGTCTGACATCTACGAATGGCAACCAGTGCCATTGTCACCCAGCTTTTTACAGACCCGTAATACACTTAGCCTCTAGAACACACAGGGGCAATCTTATAGGCCCGTATTGCACTTTCTGTGCCTCCAATTTCATAAAAAGATGTTTTTGCTCCTAATGAATTTATGGTAAAATAAATCATGGCAGAATACTGTGCTGAAATGAGGGATCATGTTATAGCATACATAGACCCTCCATGTACATTATGCCTATGGCCAGGTACAGCTTCCCCATCTAAAGTTTACCAGCTAGTCAATGGTCAGTCTTAGGCTGGGTTCCCATTACGGGAGCGCATACGGCAGGGGAGAGCTAAAAACTTGCGCTCCCATATGCCTTTCTATGCGCTCCCGTATGTAATTCGTTTCAATGAGCCGACCGCAGTGAAACATTCAGTCCGGTTGGCTCATTTTTGCCCCGTTTGCGCTTTTTCCCCGCACCTAAAATCGTGGTCGACCACGGTTTTAGGTCCGGTTGTAAAAGCGCATACAGAGCAAAATTAAGCCGACCGGACCGAATGTTTCACTGCGGTTGGCTCATTGAAATGAATTACATACGGGAGCGCAAGTTTTTAGCTCTCCCCTGCCATATGCGCTCCCGTATGGGGGAAAGCGTATTGGGAAGCCAGCCTTATAAGCAAGTTCCACTATCTTTCAATAGAAAAAGGTTGGCTATATTTAGGATCCCGTCCCACAGTTCATTAAAATAGTCTTGAAAATGCATCTCTACAACTTGTCTTTGAAATTGCATCTACTATTTGAGTGATGTTCCCTATTGTTGACTTTTACAGTCTACAATGTGTGGCTGAGACAAATAGAAGATGTGCACTAGTCTTGTTTATTGCTCCTGGAGCACTGAGAAGGTGTCTGAAAGAATTTTAAATAAGGATGGTACCGCCATGTGCCTAAGTCCTATCTAGGGGAAAATTATGATTCTATTTAGTGGCCAAGAAGCCTAAACAATAAATAACACTACATTTGGAAATTAAGCAATCACGGACGCAGGGCGTACAGGTAGCATTGAACAGTGTAAGCAATCAAAAGATTGCATTGTATAGCACCCTATGGGGGCTAAAAAAAGTAAAAAAAAAAAAAGTTAATAAATGTGAAGAAGCCCTTCCTCTAATAAAAGTTTGAATCACCCCCCATTTAGCATTTTTTTAAAATAAAATAATGTGATAAAAATAATCATGTGGTACCGCCGCATGCGTAAATGTCCGAACTATTAAAATATAAGGTTGGCTAAACCGCACGGTTGATGGCGTACACGTAACCAAAATTTAGCATTTTTGGTCACTTCATATGCCATAAAAATATTAATAAGAAGCGATCAAAAAGTCCCATCAAAACAAAAATGGAACCAACAAAAACTACAGACCACGGTACAAAAAATCAGCCCTCAAATATCCCCATATGCAAAAAAATAAAAAAGTTATAGGGGTCAGAAGATGACAATTTTAAAAATACGAATTTTGGTGCATGTTATAATTTTTTAAGTAGTAAAATAAAATAAAACCTAAATAAATGATGTATCCTTGTAACCGTATGGACCTACAGAGTAAAGATCAGGTGTCATTTTTACCAAAAAGTGCACTAAAAAGTAGCAAAATGCAGTTTTTTTTTATTTCACCCCAAAAATAAGTCGTTTTTTTGGGTTTCGCCGCAGATTGTTATAAAATAGGTGATGTCATGATAAAGTACAAATGGATACACAAAAAACAAGCCTTTAAATGGGTCTGTAGGTGCAAAATTTAACGCATTATGATTTTTAGAAGGTGAGGAGGAAAAAACAAAAGTGCAAAAATGAAAATTGGCCTTAAAGTCTTTAAGGTGAAAATGGGCTAAGTCTTTAAGGGGTTAAACATCTGGTAAATCAACATATATTAGATACTGAAGTAGAATACTAAAATGAATCACACAAGAGGCAACATAAGAATTTATATTTTGTGGGCACTGTCATTTCAAACAACTTCCCTCAATATTTTTTAATTCCTTCTTTTACTAAAAAAAAAAATGACCATTTGCTAAAAGTATCATGACCACTAGGTGTCTCACTTTCCTACAAACTGCTGCCTACTTCCTGATGTTAGGTCAGTTATATCTCTACCAGTTGAGAAACCAAGATGGAACACACAAGTGGGGAGGGACTTAGCTTATGCTTTGTGAATGCAATACCGACTCTATCTGTCCTCACTAGAGGGTCCCAATGGTGTCTAAAAGATAAATCAAGGATTCCCTCTTATCTCTGACCAGGGTCCCCACTATTTATGAAGGGTAAATAAAGGCTTTCTCTGGCCACCCATAAGGTTATTGGCAACTGTCCCTTATGCAGTTTGTCATCATTAGCAGCAGCAGTTAACTGCTTACACCAAGGCAGCTTTTCTGATGCAACTTCTGCCTTACTGTAACCTACCTCCCCCTCCCTTCAGCTTGTTATGATCCTTATCAGCAACAGTTCACTGCATAGACCAGGGTAGCTTTTGTGGTGTAACAACTGAATTGTTGTGATCCTATTTTCCTTTCTGCTCCAAACCCAGTATATCCATACCTCCTATTTTTTGCTGAGAGACCCAAACCCTGGCCCTGACCACAGCCTCAGTCACCTGTAGCTTGTTTAGTCCACTTCACCTTCTTCAGCACTATGTCATGGCATAACAGAGTAGGTGCTGTCTTGTGATTGGCCAGAGAAATATGGGAAATTAAGTATATGTTTGAATGCTGCTGGCAATGGGACATTCAGGAGCTCAGTAACACCAGTGTTAAAACACAAATACCTTGTCACTACTATTATAAAACTTTAGCTCACACCAGGTCTCAGTTTGGAGATACGGTGCAATTACAAATATACAGTCATGGCCGTAAATGTTGGCACCCCTGACATTTTTCTAGAAAATGAAGTATTTATCTCAGAAATGGATTGCAGTAGCACATGTTTTGCTATACACATGTTTATTCCCTTTGTGTGTATTGGAACTAAACCAAAAAAGGAAGGAAAAAAGCTAATTAGATATAATGTCAAACCAAACTCCAAAAATGAGCTGGTCAAAATTATTGGCACCCTTTCAAAATTGTGGAAAAATAAGATTGTTTCAAGCATGTTATGCTCCTTTAAACTCACCTGGGATAAGTAATAGGTGTGGGCAATATAAAAATCACATTTGAAAGCAGATAAAAAGGAGAGAAGTTCACTTAGTCTTTGCATTGTGTGTCTGTGTGTGCCACACTAAGCATGGACAACAGAAAGAGGAGAAGAGAACCGTCTGAGGACTTGAGAACCAAAATTGTGGAAAAATATCAACAATCTCAACATTGCGCAACATTATCAAGAAGTTTGCAACCCATGGCACTGTAGCTAAATTCCTTGGGCGTGGATGGAAGAGAAAAATTGATGAACGGTGTCAATGCAGGATATTCTGGATGGTGGATAAGCAGCCCCAAACAAGTTCCAAAGATATTCAAGCTGTCCTGCAGGCTAAGGGAGCATCAGTGTCAGCGCAAACTATCCGTCGACATTTAAATGAAATGAAACGCTATGTCAGGAGACCCAGGAGGACCCCACTGCTGACACAGAGACACAAAAAAGCAATACTAAGAACTTGAGTAAGCCAAAATGTTTCTGGGAAAACGTCTTGTGAACAGATGAGACCAGGATAGAGCTTTTTGGTAAAGCACATCATTCTACTGTTTACCGAAAACGGAAGGAGGCCTACAAAGAAAAGAACACAGTACCTACAGTGAAATAAGGTGGAGGTTCAATTATGTTTTGGGGTTGTTTTGCTGCCTCTGGCACTGGGTGCCTTGAATGTGTGCAAGGCATCATGAAATCTGAGGATTACCAACAGATTTTGGGTCACACTGTATAGCTCAGTGTCAGAAAGCTGGGTTTGCGTCTGAGATCTTGGGTCTTCCAGCAGGTCAATGACCCCAAACATATGTGAAAAAGCACCCAGAAATGGATGACAACAAAGCACTGGAGAGTTCTGAAGTGGCCAGCAATGAGTCCAGATCTAAATACCATTGAACACCTGTGGAGAGATCTTAAAATTGCTGTTGGGAAAAGGCGCCCTTCCAATAAAAGAGACCTGGAGCAGTTTGCAAAGGAAGAGTAGTCCAACATTCGGGCTGAGAGGTGTAAGAAGCTTATTGATGGTTATAGGAAGCGACTGATTTCAGTTATGTTTTCCAAAGGATGTACACCCAAATATTAACCCCTTAAGGACCCGGGGTTTTTCCGTTTTTGCATTTTCGTTTTTTTCCTCAAAAAAATCATAACTTTCAATTTTGCACCTAAAAATCCATATGATGGCTTATTTTATGCACCACCAATTCTACTTTGTAATGACATAAGTCATTTTGCCCAAAAATCTACGGTGAAACGGAAAAAAAAAATCATTGTGAGACTAAATTAAAAAAAAAACGCCATTTTGTAAATTTTGGGGGCTTCCGTTTCTGCGTAGTACATTTTTCTGTCAAAATGACACCTTATCTTTATTCTGTAGGTCCATACGATTAAAATGATACCCTACTTATATAGGTTTGATTTTTTTCGTACTTCTGGAAAAAATCATAACTACATGCAGGAAAATTAATACGTTTAAAATTGTCATCTTCTGACCCCTATAACTTATTTATTTTTCCGCGTATGGGGCGGTATCAGGGCTCATTTTTTGCGCCATGATCTGAAGTTTTTAGCGGTACCATTTTTGCATTGATAGGACTTATTAATCGCTTTTTATTCATTTTTTCATGATATAAAAAGTGACCAAAAATGCACTATTTCGGACTTTGGAATTTTTTTTGCGCGTACGCCATTGACCGTGGGGTTTAATTAACGATATATTTTTATAATTCGGACATTTCCACACGTGGCGATACCATATACGTTTATTTAAATTTTTTATTTACACTGTGTTTTTTTTTTAAATGGGAAAATGGGGGTGTTTCAAACTTTTAATAGGGGAGGGGTTAAATGATCTTTATTCACTTTTATTCATTTTTTTTGCTGTGTTGTAGCTCCTATAGGGACCTATAACACTGCACACACTGATCTTTTACATTGATGATTGATGATTCTGCCGCTTG
Organism: Hyla sarda; assembly: GCF_029499605.1. Taxonomy (NCBI): domain Eukaryota; kingdom Metazoa; phylum Chordata; class Amphibia; order Anura; family Hylidae; genus Hyla; species Hyla sarda. Next base: position 238,061,314 of record NC_079193.1, on the reverse strand, counting down.
ACTGCTCATGCCTGGATCTCAGGCACTGAGCAGTCATTCGGCAATCGGACAGCGAGGAGGCAGGTAGGGATCCTCCAGCTGTCTTGTAAGCTGTTCGGGATGCCGCGATTTCGACGTGGCCCCGCGTTATAGATCGGTAGCGGACTCATGACGTAACGTTAAGTCATGGGTCCTGAACAGGTTAAGTTAAGGGTGCCAATAATTTTGTCCAGCCCATTTTTGGAGTTTGGTGTGACATTATGTCCAATTTGCTTTTTTTGTTCATTTCCAATACACACAAAGGGAATAAACATGTGTATAGCAAAACATGTGTTACTGCATCCTTTTCTGTGAGAAATACTTAATTTTCTCGAAAAGATTTCAGGAGTGCCAACATTTATGGCTATGACTGCAAGTCAGAGCAAAAAATAAATTAAAGGGTCACTCCGCTCCCAAGAGTCTGGAACTCAATGTTCCAAATGCTGGGAGCGGGCTTCCGTGTTCACGCCTACCCCCTTGTGACGTCATGCCCCGCCCCGTGATATCATGCCCCGTCCCCTCAATGAAAGTCTATGGGAGGGGGCGTGATGGCCGTCGCGCCCCCTTCCCATAGACTTTCATTGAGGGGACGGGGCATGATGTCATGGGGCGCTCCGATCCCCAGTTTCACATTAAGTTCCAGATGCTGGGGAGCAGAGTAACCCTTTAATAATAGCTTATTTCCTTGCTCTCTTCAGCGCTGTATGTTTTTTTTTGTGTGTGTCGTAACCTGTACTTTTTATCAGTACCACTTGGGCATCAATGAGACATTTTGATCGCTGTCAACAAAATTTTTTGGGATATCATGTGACCAAAAAATGAGTAATTTATGTATTTAGGGTTATTTGTTTGCGTTATTCACTATGCAGGAGCAATAATGTTATTGTTATTGCAGAGATATTTTTTTCTTTTTAGTTTTTTTTTATAGTGGGGGCTTTTAAAAAAATATTTTTAATTGCATACAACTATAAGTCCCAAGGGGACTTTTATAAGCAATCACTATATTGCTTTTACAGTTCACTGCTATACTACTGTAAGTCAGTAAACTGTCAATTCAGCAATCTTCTAGCACAGCCTGCTTGAAGTAGACTGTACAAGAAGATTTCCCCGCGGCAGTCATAGAGGCCTTCAGAAGGCCTATGTCAACCATGCTAACCAGCACTCTGCAATTGGGTTGTGAAGGTGCCAATCAGGGGGTTAAACTTCCTGCATCAAACATTTGCCACATATAATGATCCTACTGTATATGCAGAGACAGCTAAGTGCTGTAAAAAAAGGCTTAAAAAAAATTGACATGTCACAGACACCTGTCAAAAGTGTTGTTTAGTTGAGGTCTCCGTGTTGAGACCCCCGCCAATCAGGAGAATAGGCATGCGCTAAAGGGCTTCACTCCTCAGCTCACTGCAATTTCCATCCAGCTTCACTTGATGGCCCCATACACTTATGTGACAGGGACACTTTAAGGCACAATTACTTTGTCCAGACTCTATATATTCTGCTGAATTTGAATCTTTCAGATGTTACATGTGTATTATACTGCACGTTTCCCTGGCAGCTATATCGCCCTTCTGACACGTATCCCACTAACTTTTTAAAATGACTTATCATATGCATGAAGTATTGGAAATGTTATACATGGATTTACATATATATTGTTTTACAACACTAACATGCAAATTGTTACATTTTAAGGTATGTATTCCAAAGCTTAAATAAACCGCTTTAATTTTAACATTTAGTTAACATATATATATATATATGTAAGTTAAATGCCCAGAATTTTTTTTCTATGGAGCCAATTTTAAACTTTTTAAGCCATGAAAAAGTATAAGATCTCTGTTGGCCATGTTGTCAGACTTTGCTTCTGAAAGATTTATTGGGATATTTTGAAAGGTTAATCTAAAATGTGATTATGTGACCTCACCGAGCTGCGATTTAGCACTCACCACTGCGTATCCCAAGGTCTTCAACTCCTTGTATTACTGTGATACATGAGGTCTTTATTTTGAATAGCATTATAATTTACAATTGACTTGTCTGCTTGAACTAATAGTTGCCAAGAAACATCTGAATGTGATTGTCTTTTAGGAAAAAAAAATATACGCAACAAAACAGAGTTCATTTTGTCTTTTTGAACAAAGTTAACTGCAGGATTTTGCTGGATATAGGTAGAAAAAATAGAAGGTTGCTTGGGGCCTGACTAACAAGGGGAGCTTTTTACTGTGTAGACGAAAAGAAATTTCCTTATTACCACAGCTGCAAAGCTTAATAAAAATGTCAGACTTGTTCTAATTATTTACTCCAGCTTGGGATATGATTCTGTAACTCTTACTAATGATTTTTACTAATATAAAACAGGTCAGTGATTATATCTAGAAGTTTATATGTCTTATAAATGTGTGATTCTGAGAGAGTTTAAGACAGTATAGTGACACCTGAAGGTACTTATAAACTCAAGGGTGCCCAGCCGTTAGCTCTGCAAAATAAGTTCCTCTCCAGTCTCAGATGTGTATGAGTCTTGTTTGGTGGGGTTAATGGAACCTTCTTTTTACAATCGTTGAAGAGTTTGTTGAGCTACATTTGTCAGTAGACTGGTCAATGCAGAGTACTAAAGTTTATTTCCCTGTCCTAAAAATGAGTGGTTACATAGGTTTAAGAAGTCAAATATAGATTTTAGACCCTGCAAATCAGTATTACAGAACAGATTTCCAGGCTTTAGCCTCCTGCTCTTCTCTAACTTACAGATGTCAAAGAAGCCTCCTTTCTATAAGCCTTTTGCTCTGGTGGACCTAGCTCATATATGCATGACATAGTTGGCCATTTATATGAATGGCAATGGAGATCACTGCATCAGCTTCAATTTAAAAAGAAAGTGTCAACCCTTTTACTTCCAGTCAAGGCTGAATTTGCTGTTGTTTGTCTAGGATTTCCTTCACAAATAGTATACTTAGAGTGATATTCCAACTAATAATACTCATCTTATTACTTTGGGAATACGGTACCGTATATACTCGAGTATAAGCCGTCCCGAATATAAGCCGAGGCCCCTAATTTCACCCAAAAAAACCAGGAAAAGTTATTGACTCGACTATAAGCCTAGGGTGGGAAATACATCATCACCCCCTGTCATCATCCAGACCCCCGTCATTAACACCCTCATCATCATCACCCTGTCATCATCCCCCCCTTTATCATCTTCCCCCTGTCATCATAACCGCCTGTCATCATTACCCTGTCATCATCATCATCCCACACCACCCCCTTCATCATCACCGCTTGTCAATGTTTGATTTAACAGTGGTCTTCAACCTGCGGACCTCCAGATGTTCCAAAGCTACAACTCCCAGAATGCCCAGACAGCCATCGGCTGTCTGGGCATGCTGGGAGTTGTAGTTTTGAAACATCTGGAGGTCCGCAGGTCTAAGACCACTGCCCGGGCCTTCGTCATCATCCAGACCCCCTCCCCCACCCTTTAGTTTTGTACTCACCTCCGCTCGGTGGGACGTTAGGGTGAGCTGGTCCGGGCCATCTGTGCTGCAGGGACCGTCCGGTGGGGAAGGATAGTCGATCCGGGCTGTCCATCTTCACCGGGGGGGGGGGACGGCTCTTTTCCGCGCTTCGTGCCCGGCCCCGGAATAATGACGTTGCCTTTACGACGACGCACAGGGACGTTCATGAGCAACGTCCCTGTGTGTCGTCGTCGAGGCAATGTCAATATTCTAGGACCGGGCCCGAAGCGCGGAGAAGAGGCCCCCCCCCCCGGTGAAGATGGAAAGCCCGGAACGACTAGCCCTCCCCACCGGACGGTCCCTGTAGCACAGATGGCCCGGACCAGCTCACCCTAACGTCCCACCGAGCGGAGGTGAGTACAAAACTAAAGGGGGGAGGGGGTCTGGATGATGACGAAGGCCTGGGCAGTGGTCTTCAAGCTGCGGACCTCCAGATGTTTCAAAACTACAACTCCCAGCATGCCCGGACAGCCGATGGCTGTCCGGGCTTGCTGGGAGTTGTAGTTTTGAAACATTTGGAGGTCCGCAGGTTGAAGACCACTGAGGGCGCAGAGTTCACTCGAGTATAAGCCGAGGGAGGTGTTTTCAGCACGAAAAATCGTGCTGAAAAACTCGGCTTATACTCTGGTATATACGGTAAGTGTCTGGTCGCAGGGGTCTGCAGGGAAAACCCGACCAAGCCTCCCCCCCCCCCCCCCTCTTTCGTAGAGTAGTTGTCACACACTCCTGTGGATAGGAGGGAAAAGTATGTTGAGGGTTAAGGTTACCCCTTTAAAGACACTGAACAATACCCTTTTTCTATTAGAAAGGGTTTCACAGCTAGTTGGTATCGCCTTTTGCCAAAACATGGAGTGAAGATCTTCTACAAAAAGCAGGAACACACAGTATAAAAACTATGCTCTATGCTATACTTAATTTAGTTTGCAGTATTGATTGTATAGTGGATGCTCTTTGCAGCAGAAACAGCTCATATGTGCTTATTTCCAGGTCTTCCAACAGGCTAAACACCCCATGATCAATTCATTATTTTAAGGGGTACTCCGGTGCTCTAGCATTCTGAACATTTTGTTCAGAACGCTCGGAGCCAGAGGCCGTGATTGCGACATCACGGCCACGCCCTTTGTGCCGTTACACCATGCCCCCTCCATTCATGTCTATAGGTGGGGGCATGTCTGTAGAAACGCCCCCTCCCATAAACATGAATGGAGAGGGTGTGGTGTGATGTCATGAGGGGCGTGGCCATGACAACTTGACCACTGCCACAGGAACTGCTGCAGGAGATCACTGGGGCCCCAGCAGTGGGACCCCTGCGATCAGACATCTTATCCTCTATCCTTTGGATAGGGGATAAGATGTCTAGCAGCAGAGTACCCCTTTAAGAAGATGTTTGCAGGACAGTGGAAATGAACTGTCCAAAGCAAACAACTCCTTTAATAATAATAAATCTAAGCAGAAATGTACCAATGATATTTATGGTATTATCCCCTTAATTGTCTAGATGTGTCCCTTTAATCTACAGGATGGGCCATTTACATGGATACACCTTAATAAAATGGGAATGGTTGGTGATATTAACTTCCTGTTTGTGGCACATTAGTATATGTGAGAGGAGAAACTTTTCAAGATGGGTGGTGACCATGGGGGCCATTTTGAAGTCGGCCATTTTGAATCCAACTTTTGTTTTTTCAATAGGAAGAGGGTCATGTGACACATCAAACTTATTGGGAATTTCACAAGAAAAACAATGATGTGCTTGGTTTTAACGTAACTTTATTCTTTCATGAGTTATTTACAAGTTTCTGACCACTTATAAAATGTGTTCAATGTGCTGCCCATTGTGTTGGATTGTCAATGCAACCCTCTTCTCCCACTCTTCACACACTGATAGCAACACCGCAGGAGAAATGCTAGCACAGGCTTCCAGTATCCGTAGTTTCAGGTGCTGCAGAATGGGCAAAACAAAAATTGTAACAGGACCCTCAGTTTACGCAGAAGATTTTGTTCAGTGATGAGGCAAACTTTTATGTGAATGGTGAAGTTAACAAACAAAACCACCGCTATTGGTCTGACACTAACCCACGTTGGATGTATCCCTCGAAGACTGTTGGAACACAAAAAATTGATGGTATGGTGTGGTATATGGGGTACAAAGATATTGGGGCCATTCTTCATCAATGGAAACCTCAAGGCCACTGGATATGGGAAATTACTACATGATGATGTGTTTCCCTCTTTATGCACTGAAGTTGGCACATTCCCTTAGTTTTTCCAGCAAGATGGTGCACCACCACATTATGGGTGTCAGCTCCGAGCATTCCTAGATGAACAGTTTCCTGTAAAGGGGATTGGTTGTCGTGGGCCAGTTGAATGGCCCCCAAGGTCACCCGATCTGACCCCCTTAGACTTTTATCTTCGGGGTCATCTGAAGGCAATTGTCTATGCTGTGAAGATACGAGATGTGCAGCACCTGAAACTACGGATACTGGAAGCCTGTGCTAGAATTTCCCCTGCGGTGTTGCTATCAGTGTGTGAAGAGTGGGAGAAGAGGGTTGCATTGACAATCCAACACAATGGGCAGCACATTGAACACATTTTATAAGTGGTCCGAAACTTGTAAATAACTCATGAAATAATAAAGCTACATTAAAACCAAGCACATCATTGTTTTTCTTGTGAAATTCCCAATAAGTCACATGACCCTCTTCCTATTGAAAAAAACAAAAGTTGGATTCAAAATGTCCGACTTCAAAATGGCCGCCATGGTCACCACCCATCTTGAAAAGTTTCCCCATCACATATACTAATGTGCCACAAACAGGAAGTTAATATCACCAACCATTCCCATTTTATTAACGTGTATCCATATAAATGGCCCACCCTGTAGAATACTTTAATACAAAGAAATAATCCTGACCCACTGATCGTGTTATGTGTGATTTATTTTAATTTCTAACCATTAGCAGTCAAAATCTGATTTACAAAGGTTATTTTATTACCCTGCCTTCAGATTTTGTATTCGTTACTTGTGAAACAATACTATATTGTATTTCATCATTCTGAAGTTGTTCTCACTGCGAAACACACTAGTCCAGAGTGTTCCCCAATGCTTTGAATATTACAAGCAGCACTGACCTGAATGAAGTTAAACAGTGACTGCATGTAAACAGTAGCTCATGTTTCTCATCCTTATGGGATTTTTCAATCATGAAAATGTTTTGTATGTTGAGGTTGACCAGGCTAAAACGTATTTACAGAGCTGGTAGATTGAGTGCATATGATCTGAGCTTTCAACAATTGTTATAAATTAATATGGAAATATAAAAGAGGACTCATCAACATTAAAGATAAAGTCACTAGTGACTAAGTGAAAGATGACATTCAGACGTTAATTTGAAGAAAGGACAAAATGTCAGTTCAGCCTGGTTTATGTTTCTAGTCATGAGGAATTGTAGAAAATTTGATGTGAAAGCTGGAACAGCTAAACTTCCTGTCAAATATTGGGCAGAAAAAATATGAGGTTTTGTAGATTTTTAAGTTGTATACCTGATTGATAATATATTTTCCTTTTGATTTCTAAAAAATTTATTTTGCCACAAAAACGTCATAAAAAGTCATCATGGGGCCAAAAGAACTAAACTTGCAATGTAGTCTGTGCCAACAGGACATGAAAAGCTTTAAATATACCTGTACTTTCAGATGCCATTTCTTAGAATAGGCTGACGTGTGTGCACATGAGAGATTGCTGTCTTTCTGAACATGATATCACTTTTATATGGTATTTTTCATCAGTTTTCCCCTCTGCAGGCTCCATCTTTACTTGACAGTTTTTCTTGTACACATCCCTTACTGCATCTCCTCCAGATTTTCACCCTCCCTTCTTAATAGACTTCTGTGGGCAGCATGTATGATAACTTTAACTCATAAGGCATTCATTAGCTATATGTTATATCAAGTTAGGTCCAAGGTATGTCTTTGGAATATGTCATCAGGTTTTCTGAAGACTTTGGCATGCATTTATCAGGACTGGTGTTACGCCGAGTGCTCCGGGTCCCCGCTCCTCCCCGGAGCGCTCGCAACATCCTCGCTACTGCAGCGCCCCGGTCAGATCCACTGACCGGGTGCGCTGCGATACCGCCTCCAACCGGGATGCGATTCGCGATGCGGGTGGCGCCCGCTCGCGATGCGCACCCCGGCTCCCGTACCTGACTCGCTCTCCGTCGGTCCTGTCCCGGCGCGCGCGGCCCCGCTCCCTAGGGCGCGCGCGCGCCGGGTCTCTGCGATTTAAAGGGCCACTGCGCCACTGATTGGCGCAGTTGTTCTAATTAGTGTGTTCACCTGTGCACTCCCTATGTATACCTCACTTCCCCTGCACTCCCTCGCCGGATCTTGTTGCCATTGTGCCAGTGAAAGCGTTTCCTAGTGTGTTCCTAGCCTGTGTTCCAGACCTCCTGCCGTTGCCCCTGACTACGATCCTTGCTGCCTGCCCCGACCTTCTGCTACGTCCGACCTTGCTCTTGTCTACTCCCTTGTACCGCGCCTATCTTCAGCAGTCAGAGAGGTTGAGCCGTTGCTAGTGGATACGACCTGGTTACTACCGCCGCTGCAAGACCATCCCGCTTTGCGGCGGGCTCTGGTGAATACCAGTAGTAACTTAGAACCGGTCCACTAGCACGGTCCACGCCAATCCCTCTCTGGCACAGAGGATCCACCTCCTGCCAGCCGAATCGTGACAGTAGATCCGGCCATGGATCCCGCTGAAGTTCCACTGCCAGTTGTCGCCGACCTCACCACGGTGGTCGCCCAGCAGTCGCAACAGATAGCGCAACAAGGCCACCAGCTGTCTCAACTGACCGTGATGCTACAGCAGCTACTACCACAGCTTCAGCAATCATCTCCTCCGCCAGCTCCTGCACCTCCTCCGCAGCGAGTGGCCGCTTCCGGCCTACGACTATCCTTGCCGGATAAATTTGATGGGGACTCTAAGTTTTGCCGTGGCTTTCTTTCGCAATGTTCCCTGCACTTGGAGATGATGTCGGACCAGTTTCCTACTGAAAGGTCTAAGGTGGCTTTCGTAGTCAGCCTTCTGTCTGGGAAAGCTCTGTCATGGGCCACACCGCTCTGGGACCGCAATGACCCCGTCACTGCCTCTGTACACTCCTTCTTCTCGGAAATTCGAAGTGTCTTTGAGGAACCTGCCCGAGCCTCTTCTGCTGAGACTGCCCTGCTGAACCTGGTCCAGGGTAATTCTTCCGTTGGCGAGTACGCCATCCAATTCCGTACTCTTGCTTCCGAATTATCCTGGAATAATGAGGCCCTCTGCGCGACCTTTAAAAAAGGCCTATCCAGCAACATTAAAGATGTTCTGGCCGCACGAGAAATTCCTGCTAACCTGCATGAACTCATTCATCTAGCCACTCGCATTGACATGCGTTTTTCCGAAAGGCGTCAGGAGCTCCGCCAGGATATGGACTTTGTTCGCACGAGGCGTTTTTTCTCCCCGGCTCCTCTCTCCTCTGGTCCTCTGCAATCCGTTCCTGTGCCTCCCGCCGTGGAGGCTATGCAAGTTGACCGGTCTCGCTTGACACCTCAAGAGAGGACACGACGCCGCATGGAGAATCTTTGCCTGTACTGTGCCGGTACCGAACACTTCCTGAAGGATTGTCCTATCCGTCCTCCCCGCCTGGAAAGACGTACGCTGACTCCGCACAAGGGTGAGACAGTTCTTGATGTCAACTCTGCTTCTCCACGCCTTACTGTGCCTGTGCGGATATCTGCCTCTACCTTCTCCTTCTCTACTATGGCCTTCTTGGATTCCGGATCTGCAGGAAATTTTATTTTGGCCTCTCTCATCAACAGGTTCAACATCCCGGTGACCAGTCTCGCCAGACCCCTCTACATCAATTGTATTAACAATGAAAGATTGGACTGTACCGTGCGTTACCGCACGGAGCCCCTCCTAATGTGCATCGGACCTCATCACGAAAAAATTGAGTTTTTGGTCCTCTCCAATTGCACTTCCGAAATTCTCCTTGGACTACCGTGGCTTCAACGCCATTCCCCAACCCTTGATTGGTCCACAGGAGAGATCAAGAGCTGGGGTACTTCTTGTTTCAAGGACTGTCTTTAACTGGTTCCCCCTGTAACCGGTCTCCCTAAGGCTTATATGGACTATGCTGACGTATTTTGCAAAAAACAAGCTGAGACTTTACCTCCTCACAGGCCTTATGACTGTCCTATTGACCTCCTCCCGGGCACTACTCCACCCCGGGGCAGAATTTATCCTCTGTCCGCCCCAGAGACTCTTGCTATGTCTGAATACATCCAGGAAAATTTAAAAAAGGGGTTTATCCGCAAATCCTCCTCTCCTGCCGGAGCTGGATTTTTCTTTGTGTCCAAAAAAGATGGCTCCATACGTCCTTGCATTGATTACCGCGGACTTAATAAAATCACGGTAAAGAACCGCTACCCCCTACCTCTTATCTCAGAACTCTTTGATCGTCTTCAAGGTGCCCACATCTTTACCAAACTGGACTTAAGAGGTGCTTATAATGTCATCCGCATCAGGGAGGGGGACGAATGGAAAACTGCATTTAACACTAGAGATGGACACTTTGAGTATCTGGTCATGCCCTTTGGCCTGTGCAACGCCCCTGCCGTCTTCCAAGACTTTGTTAATGAAATTTTTCGTGATCTCTTATATTCCTGTGTTGTTGTGTATCTGGACGATATTCTGATTTTTTCTGCCAACTTAGAGGAACACCGCCAGCATGTCCGCATGGTTCTTCAGAGACTTCGAGACAATCAACTTTATGCCAAAATGGAGAAATGTCTGTTTGAATGTCAATCTCTTCCTTTCCTAGGATACTTGGTCTCTGGCCAGGGACTACAAATGGACCCAGATAAACTCTCTGCCGTCTTAGAATGGCCACGCCCCTCCGGACTCCGTGCTATCCAACGTTTTTTGGGGTTCGCCAATTATTACAGACAATTTATTCCTCATTTTTCCACTATTGTGGCTCCTATCGTGGCTTTAACCAAGAAGAATGCCAATCCTAAGTCCTGGTCTCCTCAAGCGGAAGACGCATTTAAACGGCTCAAGTCTGCCTTTTCTTCTGCTCCCGTGCTTTCCAGACCTGACCCATCTAAACCCTTCCTATTGGAGTTAGATGCCTCCTCAGTGGGAGCTGGAGCTGTCCTCCTACAAAAAAATTCTTCCGGGCATGCTGTGACTTGTGGTTTTTTTTCTAGGACCTTCTCTCCGGCGGAGAGGAACTACTCCATCGGGGATCGAGAACTACTGGCCATTAAATTGGCACTTGAGGAATGGAGGCATCTGCTGGAGGGATCAAAATTTCCAGTTATCATTTACACCGACCACAAGAATCTCTCCTATCTCCAGTCTGCCCAACGGCTGAATCCTCGCCAGGCCAGGTGGTCTTTGTTCTTTGCCCGTTTTAACTTTGAAATTCATTTTCGCCCTGCCGACAAGAACATTAGGGCCGATGCTCTCTCTCGTTCCTCGGACGCCTCGGAAGTAGAGGTCTCTCCGCAACACATCATTCCTCCTGACTGTCTGATCTCCACTTCTCCAGCCTCCATCAGGCAAACTCCTCCAGGGAAGACCTTCGTTTCTCCACGCCAACGTCTCGGGATTCTCAAATGGGGTCACTCCTCCCACCTCGCTGACCATGCGGGCATCAAAAAGTCCTTGCAACTCATCTCTCGCTTCTATTGGTGGCCGACTCTGGAGACGGATGTTGTTGATTTTGTGCGGGCCTGTACTGTCTGTGCCCGGGATAAGACTCCTCGCCAGAAGCCTGCTGGTCTCCTTCATCCTCTGCCTGTCCCCGAACAGCCTTGGTCTCTGATTGGTATGGATTTTATTACAGACTTACCCCCATCCCGTGGCAACACTGTTGTTTGGGTGGTCGTTGATCGATTTTCCAAGATGGCACATTTTATTCCTCTTCCTGGTCTTCCTTCAGCGCCTCAGTTGGCAAAACAATTTTTTGTACACATTTTTCGTCTTCACGGTTTGCCCACGCAGATCACCTCGGATAGAGGCGTCCAATTCGTGTCAAAATTCTTGAGGGCTCTCTGTAAACAACTCAAGATTAAATTAAACTTCTCTTCTGCTTATCATCCTCAATCCAATGGGCAAGTAGAAAGAATTAACCAGGTCCTGGGTGACTATTTACGACATTTTGTTTCCTCCCGCCAGGATGACTGGGCAGATCTTCTACCATGGGCCGAATTCTCGTACAACTTCAGAGTCTCTGAATCTTCTTCTAAATCCCCATTTTTCGTGGTGTACGGCCGTCACCCTCTTCCCCCCCCTCCCTACTCCCTTGCCCTCTGGTTTGCCCGCTGTGGATGAAGTGACTCGTGATCTTTCCACCATATGGAAGGAGACCCAAAATTCTCTTTTACAGGCCTCATCTCGCATGAAAAAGTTTGCCGATAAGAAAAGAAGAGCTCCCCCCATTTTTTCTCCCGGAGACAAGGTATGGCTCTCCGCTAAATATGTCCGCTTCCGTGTCCCCAGCTACAAACTGGGACCACGCTATCTTGGTCCTTTCAATATCTTGTGCCAAATTAATCCTGTCTCTTACAAACTTCTTCTTCCTCCTTCTCTTCGTATTCCTAATGCCTTTCATGTCTCTCTTCTTAAACCACTCATCATCAACCGTTTCTCTCCCAAACTTGTTTCTCCCACTCCTGTTTCCGGTTCTTCTGACATCTTCTCCGTGAAGGAGATACTGGCCTCCAAGACGGTCAGAGGGAAAAAAATTTTTTGGGTTGATTGGGAGGGCTGTGGTCCTGAAGAGAGATCCTGGGAACCTGAGGACAACATCCTAGACAAAAGTCTGGTCCTCAGGTTCTCAGGCTCCAAGAAGAGGGGGAGACCCAAGGGGGGGGTACTGTTACGCCGAGCGCTCCGGGTCCCCGCTCCTCCCCGGAGCGCTCGCAACATCCTCGCTACTGCAGCGCCCCGGTCAGATCCACTGACCGGGTGCGCTGCGATACCGCCTCCAGCCGGGATGCGATTCGCGATGCGGGTGGCGCCCGCTCGCGATGCGCACCCCGGCTCCCGTACCTGAATCGCTCTCCGTCGGTCCTGTCCCGGCGCGCGCGGCCCCGCTCCCTAGGGCGCGCGCGCGCCGGGTCTCTGCGATTTAAAGGGCCACTGCGCCACTGATTGGCGCAGTTGTTCTAATTAGTGTGTTCACCTGTGCACTCCCTATGTATACCTCACTTCCCCTGCACTCCCTCGCCGGATCTTGTTGCCATTGTGCCAGTGAAAGCGTTTCCTAGTGTGTTCCTAGCCTGTGTTCCAGACCTCCTGCCGTTGCCCCTGACTACGATCCTTGCTGCCTGCCCCGCCCTTCTGCTACGTCCGAACTTGCTCTTGTCTACTCCCTTGTACCGCGCCTATCTTCAGCAGTCAGAGAGGTTGAGCCGTTGCTAGTGGATACGACCTGGTTACTACCGCCGCTGCAAGACCATCCCGCTTTGCGGCGGGCTCTGGTGAATGCCAGTAGTAACTTAGAACCGGTCCACTAGCACGGTCCACGCCAATCCCTCTCTGGCACAGAGGATCCACCTCCTGCCAGCCGAATCGTGACAACTGGCATCTATGCTGCCCTTCTAAATGAATACCCTGCCAGCTAGGGCTGCCTCTCCCTGAAATCTTTGTCAGCTCCAAGTAAGGCTACTGTCACGATGCCGGCTGGCAGGAGGTGGATCCTCTGTGCCAGAGAGGGATAGCGAGGACCGTGCTAGTGGACCGGTTCTAAGACACTACAGGTTTTCACCAGAGCCCGCCGCAAAGCGGGATGGTCTTGCTGCGGCGGTAGTGACCAGGTCGTATCCACTAGCAACGGCTCACCTCTCTGGCTGCTGAAGATAGGCGAGGTACAAGGGAGTAGGCAGAAGCAAAGTCGGACGTAGCAGAAGGTCGGGGGCAGGCGGCAAGGTTCGTAGTCAGGGGAGATAGCAAAGTTCTGGTACACAGGGTATAAACACACAAAAACGCTTTCACTAGGCTCTAGGGCAACAAGATCCGGCAAGGAAGTGCAAGGGAGGAGACTAGATATAGCCAGGAAACAGATGGGAACCAATTAAGCTAATTGGGCCAGGCACCAATCATTGGTGCACTGGCCCTTTAAGTCTCAGGGAGCTGGCGCGCGCGCGCCCTAGAGAGCGGAGCCGCGCGCGCCAGCACATGACCGCAGGAGACGGGAACGGGTAAGTGACCTGGGATGCGATTCGCGAGCGGGCGCGTCCCGCTGTGCGAATCGCATCCCCAACGGCCATGACAGGGCAGCGCTCCCGGTCAGCGCTGACCGGGGAGCTGCAGGGAGAAAGGCGCCGTGAGCGCTCCGGGGAGGAGCGGGGACCCGGAGCGCTAGGCGTAACAGTACCCCCCCCCCTTAGGTCTCCCCTTCTCTTTATCGGGTAACTGCCTCCCCTGGGATGAGGACACCGGGAAAGGAAGGAGGGATTCCTCAACGGCAGGCAGAACCGCAGGAGTAGGAATGGGGAGAGAGGGCAGAGGGCGAGACCTGGCACGGGGCAGTGTGACACCAGGACGAGGGCCATGAGGGGACACAGAAGCTTGCCTGGGAGGGGGGGAGGGGCATTTCCTGTGGCAGGCAGAGTCCTTAATGACCTTAGGGGGACCGGATACAGGAGGAACCACAGAGTTACGGCAAGGGTTACTGGGAACCGGTTTTAGACAGTTCTTGGCACAAGAGGACCCCCAACTCTTGATCTCCCCAGTGGACCAATCCAGGGTTGGGGAATGAAGTTGAAGCCAGGGAAGTCCAAGGAGAATTTCCGAGGTGCAATTGGGGAGGACCAAAAGTTCAATCCTCTCGTGATGAGATCCGATGCTCATAAGAAGGGGCTCCGTGCGGAAACGTATGGTACAGTCCAACCTGGCTCCGTTGACCGCGGAGATGCGGAGTGGCTTGACAAGACGGGTCACCGGAATATGGAATTTATTCACAAAGGACTCCCGAATAAAATTCCCAGAAGCTCCAGAGTCCAGACAGGCCACGGCTGAGAGGGGAGAGCTGGCTGAAGTGGAAATCCGAACAGGTACCGTGAGACGTGGAGAAGCCGACTTGGCATCAAGAGACGCCACACCCACGAGAGCTGAGTGTGAGCGTGCGTTTCCCAGACGTGGAGGACGGATTGGGCAATCCACCAGAAAATGTTCAGTACTGGCACAGTACAAACAAAGATTCTCTTCCTTACGGCGATTCCTCTCTTCCAGGGTCAGGCGAGACCGATCCACTTGCATGGCCTCCTCGGCGGGAGGCCTAGGCGCAGATTGCAGTGGAGACTGTGGGAGAGGTGGCCAGAGATCTAAGTCTTTCTCCTGGCGGAGCTCTTGATGCCTCTCAGAAAAACGCATGTCAATGCGAGTGGCTAGATGAATGAGTTCATGCAGGCTAGCAGGAGTCTCTCGTGCGGCCAGAACATCTTTAATGTTGCTGGATAGGCCTTTTTTAAAGGTCGCGCAGAGAGCCTCATTATTCCAGGAAAGTTCAGAAGCAAGAGTACGGAATTGTATGGCGTACTCGCCAACGGAGGAATTACCCTGGACCAGGTTCAGCAGGGCAGTCTCAGCAGAAGAGGCTCGGGCAGGTTCCTCAAAGACACTTCGAATTTCCGAGAAGAAGGAGTGTACAGAGGCAGTGACGGGGTCATCACGGTCCCAGAGCGGTGTGGCCCATGACAGGGCTTTTCCAGACAGAAGGCTGACTACGAAAGCCACCTTAGACCTTTCAGTAGGAAACTGATCCGACATCATCTCCAGATGCAGGGAACATTGGGAAAGAAAGCCACGGCAAAACTTAGAGTCCCCATTAAATTTGTCCGGCAAAGACAGGCGGAGGCTAGGAGTGGCCACTCGCTGCGGAAGAGGTGCAGGAGCTGGCGGAGGAGATGGTTGCTGCTGCTGTAGCTGAGACTGAATCTGCTGTAGCTGCGACTGGAGTTGCTGAGTCATGGTGGTCAAGTACGACAGCTGGTGATCTTGTTGGGCAATCTGTCGGGCTTGCTGGGCGACCAGTGTGGGGAGGTCGGCGACAACAGGCAGAGGAACTTCAGCGGGATCCATGGCCGGATCTACTGTCACGATGCCGGCTGGCAGGAGGTGGATCCTCTGTGCCAGAGAGGGATAGCGAGGACCGTGCTAGTGGACCGGTTCTAAGACACTACAGGTTTTCACCAGAGCCCGCCGCAAAGCGGGATGGTCTTGCTGCGGCGGTAGTGACCAGGTCGTATCCACTAGCAACGGCTCACCTCTCTGGCTGCTGAAGATAGGCGAGGTACAAGGGAGTAGGCAGAAGCAAAGTCGGACGTAGCAGAAGGTCGGGGGCAGGCGGCAAGGTTCGTAGTCAGGGGAGATAGCAAAGTTCTGGTACACAGGGTATAAACACACAAAAACGCTTTCACTAGGCTCTAGGGCAACAAGATCCGGCAAGGAAGTGCAAGGGAGGAGACTAGATATAGCCAGGAAACAGATGGGAACCAATTAAGCTAATTGGGCCAGGCACCAATCATTGGTGCACTGGCCCTTTAAGTCTCAGGGAGCTGGCGCGCGCGCGCCCTAGAGAGCGGAGCCGCGCGCGCCAGCACATGACCGCAGGAGACGGGAACGGGTAAGTGACCTGGGATGCGATTCGCGAGCGGGCGCGTCCCGCTGTGCGAATCGCATCCCCAACGGCCATGACAGGGCAGCGCTCCCGGTCAGCGCTGACCGGGGAGCTGCAGGGAGAAAGGCGCCGTGAGCGCTCCGGGGAGGAGCGGGGACCCGGAGCGCTAGGCGTAACAGCTACTTTCACACTGCTGTTCACATCCATCCCATTCGGGGTCCGTTTGGCACTTTTTCTTTCTTGCACTGAACAGACCCTGAAACTGAATGGAGCACAATGGAAAATTCCGGGTTACGATGGACGCTATTCACTTGAATGTGTCCATCAGGGATCTGGTAGATTAGCGGAATTTAGCGTAGAAAAAAAATTGTGCATGCACTATTTTTTTCTCCTCCAAACTCCTGTCATTTTGACGGAGTTGCTTTTATAATAAAGCTTCAAATAGCGGAGTCTGGTGGCAGTGTGAAGGTACCCTTAGTTAACAATGGTAAGCTGTATTTAGTTCACTGAATGTGGGGCGGCCACGCCCCCTTCAGCTTAAAGCAAAGTCCCTCTGTAGCAAAGTTCCCCATGTCATCAGAAGTTATTAAACAAGGAGCGGGCGGCATGCTCCATTCCCCTGCAATGTACTATGTATTTACTTTCATTTTTAAATTCCCCGCTGGGAGCCCTGAATGGCCGGTACTGAGGAGCCACTCAGGGCTCCCGGCGGGGTTTTCAAATTGCATCGCTGCGGTGGCTAAAGATGTATAGAATCGCTGGGGGGGTAATATATCTTGCCCCCCGCAGCACATTTATATATGTTCCCCCCCACAGCGCATTTATATATGTTCCCACCACAGCGCATATATATGTTCCCCCCACAGCGCATTTATATATGTTCCCCCCGCAGCGCATATAAATGTTCCCCCTCCAGCGCTATCATAAGCCCCCGGCAGCGCTATGAAAGAAAAGTATTCTCCAGCAGCGCATCTGGCCGGAGCGATGTGCTGCAGAAAGAATTCTTGTCATTCACAGCGCTGCAGCGGTATCTGTATATAGATGTCCTGCATGGGTCAGACATATATCCATATGTCTGGCCCCCACAGCGCTTCGTTAATCAAATGCCTTTGCGCTATGAATGAAAAGTATTCTAAAAGCAGTGCATCGCTGCTCCCCCGCCCCCTGCAATTCTATATAGCTTTCCGCACCGCATCGCTCCAATTTCAAAACTCCACCAGGAGCCCTGAATCGCTCCTCCGTACTGGCCATTTAAAAATGATAGCAAATACATTGTACATCGCAGGTGAGTGCAGCATGCCTCCCGCTCCCCTGTTTAATAACTTCTGATTGCATCGGGTCTCAGAAGGGAGACCCGCTGCAATCAATCCCTTAGCACCTGTACTACAACCCCTATCATGGAACAGAGTCTGTTCCATGATGGGGGTTGTAGTACAAACCCTAATGTAGCCTCCCCAGCCACCGACAGACTCCCGCAGCCAGGGAATTACTACTCCCATCATGGCGACAAGTATGTTCCATGATGAGAATAGTAGCTCTCCCTTAGCACTGCAGCAGTCTGCTGATGTCACCTCTTCTGAGCATGCTCAGAAGTAATAACGGATATTATAAACCAGGTGCAAATGGATGACATAAAGGCTCATCCGTTTGCCATAGACTTTAATGTTAAAAATAACGGCCGTTAATTTACCCGTTTCTTGTGACGGAAGAAAAATTAGTGCATGTGCCGTTTTTTCTTCTGTCACAATTAACGTCCGTTATTCATGACGGGCTATAACAGGTCATAACGGATAATAAAAAAATCCAATAGACTTTAATGGGATTTTGTAACGGACATTTAACATCCGTTTTTAAAACTTTTCTAACGGAAGTGTCACGATGCCGGCTGGCAGGTAGTGGACCCTCTGTGCCAGAGAGGGATTGGCGTGGACCGTGCTAGTGGACCGGTTCTAAGCCACTACTGGTTTTCACCAGAGCCCGCCGCAAAGCGGGATGGTCTTGCTGCGGCGGTAGTGACCAGGTCGTATCCACTAGCAACGGCTCACCTCTCTGGCTGCTGAAGATAGGCGCGGTACAAGGGAGTAGGCAGAAGCAAGGTCGGACGTAGCAGAAGGTCGGGGCAGGCAGCAAGGATCGTAGTCAGGGGCAACGGCAGAAGGTCTGGAAACACTGGCAAGGAACACACAAGGAACGCTTTCACTGGCACTAAGGCAACAAGATCCGGCAAGGGAGTGCAAGGGAAGTGAGGTAATATAGGGAAGTGCACAGGTGAAAACCCTAATTGGAACCACTGCGCCAATCAGCGGCGCAGTGGCCCTTTAAATCGCAGAGACCCGGCGCGCGCGCGCCCTAGGGAGCGGGGCCGCGCGCGCCGGGACAGAACAGACGGGGAGCGAGTCAGGTAGGGGAGCCGGGGTGCGCATCGCGAGCGGGCGCTACCCGCATCGCGAATCGCATCCCGGCTGGCAGCAGGATCGCAGCGCCCCGGGTCAGAGGACGTGACCGGAGCGCTGCAGCGGAGGGAGTGAAGCGAGCGCTCCGGGGAGGAGCGGGGACCCGGAGCGCTCGGCGTAACAGTACCCCCCCCCTTGGGTCTCCCCCTCTTCTTGGAGCCTGAGAACCTGAGGAGCAGACTTTTGTCAAGGATGTTGTCCTCAGGTTCCCAGGATCTCTCTTCAGGACCACAACCCTCCCAGTCTACTAAAAAAAAATTTTTCCCTCTGACCTTTTTGGCAGCCAAAATCTCCTTGACCGAGAAGACGTCCGAGGAGCCGGAAACAGGAGTGGGAGGAACAGATTTGGGAGAAAAACGGTTGAGGATGAGTGGTTTGAGAAGAGAGACGTGAAAGGCATTAGGGATACGAAGAGAAGGAGGAAGAAGAAGTTTATAAGAGACAGGATTAATTTGACACAAAATTTTGAAAGGACCAAGATAGCGTGGTCCCAACTTGTAGCTAGGGACACGGAAGCGGACATATTTAGCGGAGAGCCATACCTTGTCTCCAGGGGAAAAAACGGGGGGAGCTCTTCTTTTCTTATCCGCGAACCTCTTCATGCGTGAAGAAGCCTGTAAGAGAGAATTTTGGGTCTCTCTCCATATAATGGAAAGGTCACGAGAAATTTCATCCACAGCGGGCAGACCAGAGGGCAAGGGGGTAGGGAGGGGGGGAAGAGGGTGACGGCCGTACACCACGAAAAATGGGGATTTGGAGGAAGATTCAGAGACCCTGAAGTTATACGAGAATTCGGCCCATGGAAGGAGATCTGCCCAGTCATCCTGGCGGGAGGAAACAAAATGTCGCAAATAATCACCCAGGATCTGGTTAATTCTTTCTACTTGTCCATTGGACTGGGGATGATATGCAGAGGAAAAATTTAATTTAATCTTGAGTTGTTTACAGAGAGCTCTCCAGAATTTAGACACGAATTGGACCCCTCTATCCGAGACAATCTGCGTAGGCAACCCGTGAAGACGAAAAATGTGTACAAAAAATTGTTTAGCCAACTGAGGCGCAGAAGGAAGACCAGGAAGAGGGATGAAATGTGCCATTTTGGAGAATCGATCAACGACCACCCAAATAACGGTGTTGCCACGGGAAGGGGGTAAATCAGTAATAAAATCCATACCAATCAGAGACCAAGGCTGTTCGGGGACAGGCAGAGGATGAAGAAAACCAGCGGGCTTCTGGCGAGGAGTCTTATCCCGGGCACAGATAGTGCAGGCTCGCACAAAGTCCCCAACATCCGTCTCTAGAGTCGGCCACCAATAGAAGCGGGAGATGAGTTGCACAGATTTCTTGATGCCCGCATGACCTGCGAGATGGGAGGAGTGACCCCATTTGAGGATTCCGAGGCGTTGGCGTGGAGAAACAAAGGTCTTTCCTGGAGGAGTCTGCCTGATGGAGGCAGGAGAAGTGGAGATCAGGCAGTCAGGTGGAATGATGTGTTGCGGAGGGAGATCAACTTCTGAGGCATCCGAGGAACGAGAGAGAGCATCGGCCCTAATGTTCTTATCGGCAGGACGAAAGTGAATCTCAAAATTAAATCGGGCAAAGAACAGAGACCACCGGGCCTGGCGAGGATTCAGCCGTTGGGCCGACTGGAGGTAGGAGAGGTTCTTGTGGTCGGTGTAGATAATAACAGGAAATCTTGATCCCTCCAGCAGATGCCTCCATTCCTCAAGTGCTAATTTAATGGCTAGAAGCTCTCGATCCCCGATGGAGTAGTTCCTCTCCGCTGGAGAGAAGGTCCTAGAGAAAAAACCACAAGTGACAGCATGCCCGGAAGAATTTTTTTGTAGAAGAACAGCTCCAGCTCCTACTGAGGAGGCATCAACCTCCAATAGGAAGGGTTTGGAAGGGTCAGGTCTGGAGAGCACGGGAGCCGAAGAAAAGGCAGACTTGAGTCGTTTAAAGGAGTCTTCTGCTTGAGGAGGCCAGGACTTGGGATCAGCATTTTTTTTGGTTAAAGCCACGATAGGAGCCACAATGGTAGAAAAATGTGGAATAAATTGCCTGTAATAATTGGCGAACCCCAAAAAGCGTTGGATAGCACGGAGTCCGGAGGGGCGTGGCCAATTTAAGACGGCAGAGAGTTTGTCTGGATCCATCTGTAGTCCCTGGCCAGAGACCAAATATCCTAGAAAAGGAAGAGATTGGCATTCAAACAGACATTTCTCAATTTTGGCATAGAGTTGGTTGTCACGAAGTCTCTGAAGAACCATACGGACATGTTGGCGGTGTTCTTCTAGATTGGCAGAAAAAATTAGGATATCGTCCAGATATACCACAACACAGGAGTATAACAGATCACGAAAAATTTCATTGACAAAGTCTTGGAAGACGGCAGGGGCATTGCACAGTCCAAAGGGCATGACCAGATACTCAAAGTGTCCATCTCTGGTGTTAAATGCCGTTTTCCACTCGTCCCCCTCTCTGATGCGGATGAGGTTATAGGCGCCTCTTAAGTCCAATTTAGTGAAGATGTGGGCACCTTGGAGGCGATCAAAGAGTTCAGAGATGAGGGGTAAGGGGTAGCGGTTCTTAACCGTGATTTTATTAAGACCGCGGTAGTCAATGCAAGGACGTAGGGAGCCATCTTTTTTGGACACAAAGAAAAATCCGGCTCCGGCAGGAGAGGAGGATTTACGGATAAAGCCCTTTTTTAGATTCTCCTGGACGTATTCGGACATGGCAAGAGTCTCTGGGGCAGAGAGAGGATAAATTCTGCCCCGGGGTGGAGTAGTACCCGGGAGGAGGTCGATAGGGCAATCATAAGGCCTGTGAGGAGGTAGAGTCTCAGCTTGTTTTTTGCAGAAAACATCCGCGAAGTCCATATAGGCCTTAGGGAGACCGGTTACTGGAGGAACCACAGAGTTACGGCAAGGGTTACTGGGAACCGGTTTTAGACAGTTCTTGGAACAAGAGGACCCCCAACTCTTGATCTCCCCAGTGGACCAATCCAGGGTTGGGGAATGAAGTTGAAGCCAGGGAAGTCCAAGGAGAATCTCCGAGGTGCAATTGGGAAGGACCAAAAGTTCAATCCTCTCATGATGAGATCCGATGCTCATAAGAAGGGGCTCCGTGCGGAAACGTATGGTACAGTCCAATCTTTCATTATTTACACAATTGATGTAGAGGGGTCTGGCGAGACTGGTCACTGGGATGTTGAACCTGTTGACGAGAGAGGCCAAAATAAAATTTCCTGCAGATCCAGAGTCCAAGAAGGCCACTGTAGAGAAGGAGAAGGCAGAGGCAGACATCCGCACAGGCACAGTAAGACGTGGAGAAGCAGAGTAGACATCAAGGACTGTCTCACCTTTGTGCGGAGTCCGCGTACGTCTTTCCAGGCGGGGAGGACGGATAGGACAATCCCTCAGGAAGTGTTCGGTACTAGCACAGTACAGGCAGAGGTTCTCCATACGGCGTCGTGTCCTCTCTTGAGGTGTCAGGCGAGACCGGTCGACCTGCATAGCCTCCACGGCGGGAGGCACAGGAACAGATTGCAGGGGACCAGAGGAGAGAGGAGCCGAGGAGACGAAACGCCTCGTGCGAACAGAGTCCATATCTTGGCGGAGTTCCTGACGCCTTTCAGAAAAACGCATGTCAATGCGAGTGGCTAGGTGAATAAGTTCATGTAGATTAGCAGGAATTTCTCGTGCGGCCAGAACATCTTTAATGTTGCTGGATAGGCCTTTTTTGAAGGTCGCGCAGAGGGCCTCATTATTCCAGGACAATTCTGAAGCAAGTGTACGGAATTGTACGGCATACTCGCCAACGGAAGAATTACCCTGGACCAGGTTCAACAGGGCCGTCTCAGCAGAAGAGGCTCGGGCAGGTTCCTCAAAGACACTTCGGATTTCCGAGAAGAAGGAGTGTACAGAGGCAGTGACGGGGTCATTGCGGTCCCAGAGCGGTGTGGCCCATGACAGGGCTTTTCCGGACAGAAGACTGACTACGAAAGCCACCTTAGACCTTTCAGTGGGAAACAGGTCCGACATCATCTCCAGATGCAGGGAACATTGGGAAAGAAAGCCACGGCAAAACTTAGAGTCCCCATCAAATTTATCCGGCAAGGATAAGCGTATCCCAGGAGCGGCCACTCGCTGCGGAGGAGGTGCAGGAGCTGGCGGAGGAGATGACTGCTGAAGCTGTGGTAGCAACTGTTGTAGCATAACGGTCAGTTGAGACAGCTGTTGGCCTTGTTGCGCTATCTGTTGTGACTGCTGGGCGACCACCGTGGTGAGGTCAGCGACAACTGGCAGAGGAACTTCAGCGGGATCCATGGCCGGATCTACTGTCACGATGCCGGCTGGCAGGTAGTGGACCCTCTGTGCCAGAGAGGGATTGGCGTGGACCGTGCTAGTGGACCGGTTCTAAGCCACTACTGGTTTTCACCAGAGCCCGCCGCAAAGCGGGATGGTCTTGCTGCGGCGGTAGTGACCAGGTCGTATCCACTAGCAACGGCTCACCTCTCTGGCTGCTGAAGATAGGCGCGGTACAAGGGAGTAGGCAGAAGCAAGGTCGGACGTAGCAGAAGGTCGGGGCAGGCAGCAAGGATCGTAGTCAGGGGCAACGGCAGAAGGTCTGGAAACACTGGCAAGGAACACACAAGGAACGCTTTCACTGGCACTAAGGCAACAAGATCCGGCAAGGGAGTGCAAGGGAAGTGAGGTAATATAGGGAAGTGCACAGGTGAAAACCCTAATTGGAACCACTGCGCCAATCAGCGGCGCAGTGGCCCTTTAAATCGCAGAGACCCGGCGCGCGCGCGCCCTAGGGAGCGGGGCCGCGCGCGCCGGGACAGAACAGACGGGGAGCGAGTCAGGTAGGGGAGCCGGGGTGCGCATCGCGAGCGGGCGCTACCCGCATCGCGAATCGCATCCCGGCTGGCAGCAGGATCGCAGCGCCCCGGGTCAGAGGACGTGACCGGAGCGCTGCAGCGGAGGGAGTGAAGCGAGCGCTCCGGGGAGGAGCGGGGACCCGGAGCGCTCGGCGTAACAGGAAGTTTCTAACGGATCTTTTATCGGATGAATTTTATAGTGTGAAAGGGGCCTTACAGATCCACTTTTGTCTGTCGGCTGTTTCTAATGGCAGGAAATATTTACTCTAGGCTATGCTGTTTCAT
The DNA here is from genome assembly GCF_029499605.1 of Hyla sarda. Lineage (NCBI taxonomy): Eukaryota > Metazoa > Chordata > Amphibia > Anura > Hylidae > Hyla > Hyla sarda. The sequence continues at coordinate 238,037,493 of NC_079193.1, read as the reverse complement.
TTTTTTCTCTTGAAGTTTCATTGGAGTAAATAAAATAAATGGTTGTAATGGTGTGCATAGCCATTAACTATTTAATAAGCATACAAGGGTATTTAAGACACAAAAATGTACACTGGAATCAAATAAAGGAATTGGATGGGGCAGGCAGCTGACATGATATCACTATAATTACTATGTTTTTTTTTTTCTTTATATAGAAACTACAGTTTACTTATTTTTGTAGCTTTTTTGCGTTTGCCTTTCTATATCTTGCCACATGGGCTTAATTTAGGTTAACTTGCTTTTTGTTTTAGAATGTCAGGGCGGTTTGTAGGAAATAATATCACTGTCAGAATGTTTTAAGCTGTAGTTAGATTTTGGAAAAAAAACATGCCTGATAGTTGAGTGCCGTCACTTTCAAGTTCGCCACATGTTGCTACACGAGACAGCTCTTTTGTATATGGGAAACATTGACAGTGAGGCATTGAAATAGGTACAAGTATCTTTTGTGCAGCAGGTAGCCTTTTGTTTGTTGCCTTTAGATAGCACAATTGGTGGGTTCAGCCTGAGGTTGACACAATTATGTCTTCTGAAAGCCCATGTGCTCACTCCAGTTTCCAGTAGGTGGTATGTCATTACAGCAACATGCGTGCAGGTAGTGTACGAAGTTCAAAACTATTGTCTCTTCTGCAGTCTAAGTGCCAAACCTACTACTTCCTCTTCAGCCCAAATAACCAGTCTTGGATGAAAAAAGCTTTCTTTATGGAAAGTTTTACTAATCTGGCTCCTTGCCCATACCTAGGGCCCACCACATTTCTAATGATGATTGAAAGAGTACATGCTGTGATAAAACGTGCTGACTTGCTAACATTTAAGATGAAGCTTTAGATTTGATGGATAAAAAGAAAACAAACAAAGGGACAGAATAACCTATTAGGGTCAGATCTTCATTGGGTTTAACCCCTTGAGGACACAGAGTGTAAATGCACGCCCTTGGCTCCTGGGCTTTAGTGCACCACGGCGTACATTTATGCCTTACATATTTCCAATCACCGCCACTAACGGTGTGCCAATGGCGAGCTCCCTAGAAGGCAGCACCGTACTACTTTGCCTGCCCACCAGACAATTATCCCTACAGGTAAACCTGTCTGGACTGTCCCTGAGGACTATGAGCCCCTGAATCCTGGGTTTGTTGGCCACACATTTTGTCACCCAAAACACCAATGCATTTTTAGCTAGGCCCAAGAGATCGGCCTTTGCCAGCGCAACCGAGATACGGACATATTGGGGTAAAAACTGCCACATGTAAAAAATTAAAGTTTCCAGAAAAAAAGCTCTAAAAAAAAAGCAAAAACACTGGAAAAAAGCAGTTGCAGCTTTTCTGGCATATTTCTGGCATCTTATAGTTATTAATGGATAAAGTGATACATGTCTGATTTGAAAAAGTTGGCTGTGTCCTTAAGGCCATAACAGGCTGCGTTCTTAAGAGGTTAAATGTTTACTACTGTGAGGCAGAGAGCTATAAAACAATTCAGACTGCCAGGATATCATGCTTGCCTCTCCCTGTTTAACCTGTGCCCCTTCCCCTGAACATCTCTCCAGGGGCTCTCAGGAGAGATTGGTCTGTACAGCTTAATTGACAAGGGCAGGTGGCTCACATATTTGCAAGCCAATAACTTGTTCTAAATGCATTGCTTCAATGAACTTTACTTTTACTTAACAGATTTTTGGTTGGAAATGGGAAATGTACAAATAGGAAGTTCACACTCCTATTTAGAAGAAAATCCCATTACAGCTCTTAAGGGATAAACATTATAAAACATAAAGTTGTATTTAAGATTTCATAAAATGTAAAACAAACTTCTCATAGAAAAGAATGATCATCTAAAAAAAAATCCTGCTTTCATTGTGGTTTTTCAAGACACCCCTAAATTCCTTGTCATGTTACGTTTTATAGTAAAATGCAAGAAAAAATATGTGAACCCTTTGGAACTTGGATTTTTGCATTGATTATTTATGAAATGTGGTCTAATTGTTATCTAAGGCACAATTATGGGCAGACACAATCTAAGTAAACTAAAAACACAATCAGTTATAATTAATCTCTTTATTGAGCACATTGAGTAAACATCCACAGAGCAGGGGGGGTAAGCCTTAAATGTAATAACCTGTATATTCCTGTTTAGCAGCAATTACCTCCACCAAACATTTCCTGAAAATGTACCTAAGATTTGTACAACATTGAAGTTGGTTTTGGCATGCAGTGTTCTTTTTTGTTGTTTTTGTTGGACAGCAGTTGTTAGTATTGTGCTAAGGAAAACTGTTCTTGTTCAGTGCTCTTGTACAGTACACAGTTTTTTGCAGTTTGTAGAGCCTTCTCTAGCTCTTTTAGGGTGCGTTCACATGCTAGTAACTAGCAACGGGTTTCCCGCTGCGGGAAACCCGCTGTGAGTTACGCTACCATTCATTTGAATGGGTCCACGGACAGTCCGCAAATCTGACACTATTGCGGACTGTCTGTGGACCCATTTAAATCAATGGTAGCGTAACTCGCAGTGGGATTCCCAAAGCGGGCAACCTGCTGCTAGTAATAGCGTGTGAACGCACCCTTGCTGTTGAATTCTTTCTTATCTCTTTCAGGATTGCCCCTTGTTTTTTAAAGTGATCTTATCACCATTCTGACTTCTAGGAAGTATAGCAACAATTCTGATTTATTTTCTATGTATTCATTTAGGTCTTCAGAAATGCTTTTGGAGCTTTTTTGAGCTTCAGGCATCTCTATAACATGTCTTCTAAGGTCTTATCAAAGTTGTTTGCATCAAGACATGGTTCACATTTACAGGCTTTGTGTGCCTTTATTTAATGGGCAAATGACATGTTAAACCCATACTTCTGATCTCATTCCCTTAACCGAAACACTGTTTGTCAGCTCATGGAGAAGTCATTTTAACACTTTTTCTCCCTGTAGTGTGGATGTTTAACAGTATTGTGTAACAGTTTCACAATATTGGCCCTCATTTACTTAGAAAATCAGGTTGTAAGTCTATCTTGCTTTCTTACCCAACTGCTTTTTCCCCCTTATATTTATTATTATGTCGCATCCTGTTTGTCGCACGTGGGTTTTGGTTTCCAACTCCTCTGAGTTGTCGGGAAAAAATCCACAACAATTCAACAAATTCGGTTTGGAAACCTTTATAAATACGTGGGAAAGCTCAGAAATGTCCGGTTACACCCCTTTTTTGGGTTTGGTAGAATCCACATCGGGTCTGTCGGGAAAAAATGTTGCATCGTGTCGCAGACAAAGATGCGCCAAAAAAACCCGACATAACAAGTCGGGTTTAGAAAAGTAAATGAGGGCCATTGTGTTACAGTTTTTTTTATCAGTTTAGTTCAATTGTGTTTATGTATATATGTGAAATTTTCTTGCAATTGTAGTTTTAATAGCCCAAATTATCCCTTACAAGCAAAGCTATACAGTGCATTCAGAATGTTTTTAGACCCTTTCACTTTTTCACATTTTGTTATGTTGCAGCCTGGTATTAAAATTAAAAAAAAAAATGTTTCCCCATCAAACAGAATATTACAAATTTTGCTAATTCATTGAAATAAAAAGACTAAAATATTGACTAACATAAGTAATCACTAACATAAGTAATCAGACCCCTTTGTCAGTACTCTGTCTGGTTAAATAGGGATTGTCAGTGAAGTCAGGGCTCTGGCTGGGCTACTGGGTCCTGTCAGATCCCACAAAAATACTACTCAGTACCTAATCCTGCCCATGTACATCTAATTTTTATGCCTCTATCACCTATATTTATGATTTTTTTTAAATGCCTCTTTTCATTAGCTCACAGTGTTAGAAATCCTCTCAGGGGAAGGGAGTATGCCCCTCACTTGTGTTGGTGGAAGGTGATTGGTGCATCTGTTCATGCAGCCCTGTCCATAAGTCATCTCTTGTCCATGGCTCATAGACAACCTGTTGCTGCTGCAGGACTGGTTAGTGTCCCAGTAGGTATGGGGACCCCTAGTGGTGGGATTTTCAGGATTCAGGATTTTTTTATTAAATATTCAAAAAGTTTTAAACAACCACTCTACAAAAGGTCTTTCTTTTCATCAGTAACAACATATAAAAAGTTTTGGGATCTGACAGTGCCCATTTAATTCTGGGCTCTGGCTGGTCTAGGACCTTCGCAGAGTTGTCCCTATGCTAATACAGTGATCCCCCCGACCTAGGATAGCCCCGACATACAGTCATTTCAACATACGATGGCCTCTCAGAGACCATCGTATGTTGAAGGCAGCATCAACATATGATGCTTTTATATGTCGGGGCCATCGCATAAACGGCTATCCGGCAGCGCAGACTGCTTCAGCTGCCGCCGGATAGCCGTTCAATGTGCCCCGTGTGCTCGCCTGTCCCCGGCGTTCCAGACCGTCCTCTTCATGCTCCGCTGCATGGCTGTCGCTCTCCTTCATCATCAGCACGTCGCCGCGTACATCGTCCTGTCATCCAATAGGAGCCCGTGATGACGGCGATGGAGAGTGATAATCCATGGCAGCGGTGAGGGTCCGGAGTGGTGGGGACACCCCGGTAACGTGATGATGGCGATGGAGAGCAATGATCCAGGGCAGCGATGACGGTCTGGAGCAGCGGGGACACGTGAATATAACTTTTTATATTATTATTGCATGGATCCCTCAACATACGATGGATGCAAGTAACGATGGTTCATTTGGAACGAATTACCATCATATGTTGAGGGATAACTGACTGTACTGTGTTGTCTTGGTGTGCTTAGGGTCATTATCTTGTTGAAAGGCGAACCTTTATACCAGTCTGAAGTCCAGAGCTCTCTGGGTTAGGTTTTCAGATTTTACTATATCTTTGTACTTTTCTCTATTTAAAGCGTACCCGTCAGATCCAACAAAAAAAATTTGGTTTTTTTTAACGTCACTCAGTACCTAATCCTGACCATGTACATGAAATGTTTGTGTCAAGCACCTTTATTTATTTTGTTATTACACTTTTAATTTAGCTCACAGTCTGAATTCCTCTCAAATAGAGGGGGTGTGGCCTCACTGTGCCGGTCTCCGCCCCCTCCCTCAGAATGCTGTCTGCTCACATCTCCCCTAACATTAGCAAAACTACAAGTCCCAGCTTGTCCTCACTGACAGTAGCGGGACACAAGCTGACAGTGGGAGGATTTTTCCTCCAGCTGTGAGCCCTGTGTTCACAGCTGTCAATCAAGGAAGTGTGTCCATGACATAGGTGATGACGCATGGACACAGCAGGACTAGTATGTGTCCAAGCAGGCAGGGGGGCAGTTGTTTGACTGGCTTTTTCAGTATGAAATACTGAAAATTTTCTAATGAAAGCCATTGCAAAACCTATTGGCTTTTCATGCTTTACAACATATCAAAAGTTTTTGTATCTGACAGTGCCCATTTAACTTTCCCTCAGCCATGACCAGTCTCATTGCCCCAGCTACTGAAAAACACCCCCACAGCATGTTGCTGCCACTATCATGCTTCACTGTAGGCATAGTATTAGGCAGGTGATAAGCATACATTCAATGTATACTATGGTAAGTATTCTTTTCTTTCTTTCAACATGTGATAGCTGCAGCTGCTGGCTGTCTTATGGTATGGCTGATGCAACTTTCCTCTGTAAAAACATCTGAGCGCCAGAGTTTTCAGAAGTTGGTCCCATAGCGATCAAGTGATTGTCGGGTCATTTCAGAAAAGGTTGTATTTTTGAAACAACCCATTTAACTGCAATTTAGACTTTTTCCAGAAATCAACTTAAAGGGGTACTCCGCTGCTCAGTGTTTGGAACAAACTGTTCCAAACGCTGAGTACCCCTTCAAGATACAGTGTTTACACATGTTGTCTTTTTCTATAGCAAATACCTGTTTTATAAATAATTATACAAGTCTGAAATTTATATTTTAGAATATGTTATGTATAAATAACTCTTATTTTATTGAAAGAAAATTCTTACTGTGTTGTTACCTTTAAATAAATGGCATACAACCTGCTGATATTGCTAATCCTGGTATAAAAATGGTCCATATCTACATGTGAGTGAGCCAAGGAGTCCAAAGTATGCCATGCTAAAGTCCTAGCAACTGTTCTATTTTAAGGTTTGTGACAGCTATGTTGGCACTGCTTCTGACCACTGTCATTATTTTAGGAGCATCTCCACTAGTCAGAAGGATTTTAATAACCTAGCTATGCATTTCTTGCAATGTAGTCATTGTGCATAAATATTTTAATTGGATTAAGTCAATAACTGTATATAAAACACTATTCACAAATGCAGGCCGGCCGTGTGCATTTCTTCTAAAGACTTATGTAACATACTTTTAGTGTTAGTTTCATGTTATTTCTGTATGGTCATTTCTAACAAATCCATCTCAACTAATCCACATGATAGTAATGTTTTAGTACGAATTATTATTTCTTAATGTGATTGGATAAATAAGACTGATAACACTTATAGGCAGATAGTGTTTGCCTGGTTAAAAGGGTGTCAATGTGTCATAACTGTTCTCAGTAAGTAAAAGAAAATCTGTATGTACCTTTTTTAAATCTCTTGCTTTTTTTTTTACTGCCTTTTTGGGCTCTCCGATGGTGTAGAGACCCAAATTGAAAGCATTATAGTAATATATGTTACTGTCACTTCAGGTCATTTGGCCTGAGGTTTAGCCAGGACTTAAAGTAAACATGTGTCTGTAGTACACACATTGTAATGTGGCCTATAGCTGTTCTTAGAGTTTTCTTGTATACCGACTGACTTACCTTTTCAGCTGTTTCACATTTTATCTCCAGCAGTTGCTCTCTGTTTTGTTGTCTACTCTTCTTCTCCGTATATGCACATTGCCCTGTTCTTTTAAATATAAGGTTGGGGACATTTTAATAAATCAGTATGCCCAGTGGTTAAAAACATTGCCTTGGCCAAATGGAGTCCTAGAGGAAATACTCAGAGAAAGCACTTGGAGGGGGGAATGCAAAGAACGTGAAGCTGTCCTTAGCTAGTAGACAGGTCTTAAAGCGCAACTGTCATGGAAATTATACCCCCCAGACTAATGACATAACAGTATAGATGATGATACGTGTAATGCAGCTATACTTTTGGCTGCTGTTCATCACTCTTTATCAGCAGGAAAATAGTTTTATCGTGCGGTCAACAACAGTCAGATAGGAGTGGGTGGGGATCGTAATGCCTCCGCCACGCCTATCCCCTGTAAGTGAGCGCTGGACCACTGTGTGATTGACACTCAGGTCCCCACCCCCCGATGTCCATGATGTGCGGGCCTCCACTGAGCCTATACATGTAATGTGCACCTTTATGTTGTATGAAATACAGTGCCCGTTCTTTCTTCTCATGGTGCCGGAGACGCGCTGCTTCTGCTTTCACTATAGGCAGAGAGCTCGCTCCCTGCCTCTAGCACTGCGCAGGTGCACTGAGCAGGCGGAAGACAACGGGAGCGAGCTCACTGCCTGTAGTGAAAGCAGAAGCAGCGCATCTCCGGCACCATGAGAAGATAGAAGAGGAGTACGGACACTCTGTATTTCATATAACATAAAGGTGCACATTATATGTATAGGCTCAGTGGAGGCCCGCACATCATGGACATCAGGGGTTGGGGACCTGTGTGTCAATCGCACAGTGGTCCAGCGCTCACTTACAGGGAATAGGCGTGGCGGAAGCGGGGCTTTACGATCCCCAGCCACACCTATCCGACTGTTGCTGACCGCACGATAAAACTATTTTCCTGCTGATAAAGAGTGATAAACAGCAGCCAAAAGTACAGCTGCATTACATGTATCATCATCTATACTGTCATGTTATTAGTCTGGGGGGTATAATTTCCATGACAGTTGCACTTTAAAGGGGTTATCCAGGAAAAAACTTTTTTTTATATATCAACTGGCTCCAGAAAGTTTAACTACTTCTATTAAAAAATCTTAATCCTTCAGTACTTATGAGCTGCTGAAGTTGAATTGTTCTTTTCTGTCTAAGTGCTCTCTAATGACATGTGTCTCGGGAACCGCCCAGTTTAAAAACAAATCCCCATAGCAAACCTCTTCTACTCTGTGCAGTTCCCGAGACAAGCAGAGATGTCAGCAGAGAGCACTGTTGCCAGACAGAAAACAACAACTCAACTTCAGCAGCTGATAATTATTGAAAGGATTAAGATTTTTTTATAGAAGTAATTTAGAAATCTGTTTACCTTTCTGGAGCCAGTTGATATAAAAAAAAGTTTTTTTCCTGGAATACCCCTTTAAGACAGCCTTAGGTCTTGTAACACAAAAGGTGCTGGACAGCCCAAGGAGAACAACTGAGTATTTTATTAAGGTACATTTCTACTTCAAATTATGACATAAAGTTCTTTGGGGCACATTTATCAAACCAGCGTAGAGGAAAATGGTGTAGTTGCCCATAGCAACCAATCAGATTTATACTCTCATTTTTAAAAAAAGGTCTTTGAAAAATGAAAGAAGCAATCTGATCGGTTGCTATGGGCAACTACACCACTCTTACTCAACCCAGGTTTTGATAAATCTCTTCCTATGTGTCACATAATGCTAAATATAGAACCTGTTAATAGATGGGCATACACAATGTGATCATGTGCATCATTGGACATTTTTATAAAGGGCATCTGATAAGCAGGAATGGTTGCTGCCACGCACACACAGATTTTTCAGAATGTTTCATAATCTCCCTCCAAATTGTGCAGATCTTCTATTTTTCCAGTACAAAGCAGCCAATTAGAGATGAGCGAACTTACAGTAAATTCGATTTGTCACAAACTTCTCGGCTCGGCAGTTGATGACTTATCCTGCATAAATGAGTTCAGCTTTCAGGTGCTCCCGTGGGCTGAAAAAGGTGCATACAGTCCTAGGAGACTCTTTCCTAGGATTGTATCCACCTTTTCCAGCCCACCGGAGCACCTGAAAGCTAAACTCATTTATGCAGGATAAGTCATCAACTGCCAAGACGAGAAGTTCGTGATGAATCGAATTTACTGTAAGTTCGCTCATCTCTACAGCCAATGTTCTGATTTGGTGTAAAATAGAAAAAAATACATGCTCAGCAGTGATATGTAAAGTATTATTATTTATAATAAAATTATTATGTTATAGTATAATCACATGAGAAACTTTAACACACCATGGGTTAATATTTTCACTATAATAGCCCAATCTGTACAGGCTTATTGCAGCCCTAGGCCATAATAGAAATGCTTATGCGTAACATGTTTGAAAATGTGTCTGCTTCATCTTGTAGCATAGGATTTTCTCTAATCTGCAGTTGATATGGAACACAATAGGACTTGTCCACAGTTACTCGTTTTCTTGTTATCCTTGGGTGCACTTGAAGCTATCGTTCCCATGTCTGTATCGCTGTGGTCTTTTCTTTGTTTGTAGACATCAGGGGACTGTCCTATCTCTGCTATTAGAAAATCTGATGTTGTGCCCACGCTATCAGCTCCCCTTTTAACTGTCCTACTCTCCATTCCCAACCCCATGTGTAGCTTTCCTCCTCCTTTGTGAAAGTCATTACCCAGGGAATTCTCTATCAGACCCATGCAGCTGTTGTTTTTTTAGATATGGCAGGAAGTAGGCACCGGAAAGCAACAAGAAGATAGAAAAAAAAGGATAGAAATTCCTCTTGATTTTCAAAGGTTCTGGCTCCAATCATAGCCAGTTGCAATAGAAAAAGTAGACATCCCTGTCTGGACTGTTGATGTCAGGACGGAGCATTAAGCCATCACCTTCTGTAGGGTACTCTGGAGTTATATGATACTGCTCTGTAAATCTTGAAGCACTTGGCTCCATGAAAAGTTCCACTTCACTTGCACTATAGAGGTGGAACTGACACGTGTGCAGTGGGGGAGACTTCTGCTTGCTCAGCCTTTTAACCAGCTGAGAAAACCCCTTTGTATAATACATGGTGGAATCCAAGGCACTCCCGTTCACACTCCTTTTTAATAGCAGTTCTGTGCTCCAGAGTCTCTTAATTCCTGAAGACTCTTGTCAGTTAGAAGTAAGAGTTTGCAGGGGGGGGGGCTTTATATAAATAGTCTTATACACATGCACACACACACACACACATATATATATTTATATATTAGAAATCAGCTGTAAGTCCAGTTATGTTCAGATATATTACCTCTAACATAATCTGAAAAACTTTAATAAATTCATAGAGAGGGAGAGGAAGAATTGCATAACTGCAAATACACTGCTCAAAAAAATAAAGGCAACACATCCTAGATCTGAATGAATGAACTTATCGTATGAAATACTTTTGTCTTTACATAGTTTACATGTGCTGACAACAAAATCACACAAAAATTATCAATGGAAATCAAATGTATCAACCCATGGAGGTCTGGATATGGTGTCACACTCAAAATCAAAGTGGGTAAACCACACTACAGGCTGGTCCAACTTTTATGTAATGTCCTTAAAACAAGTCAAAATGAGGCTCAGCAGTGTGTGTGGCCTCCACGTGCCCATATGACCTCCCTACAACGCCTGGGCATGCTCTTGAGGGATGTCCTCCCAGACCTGGACTAAAGCATCTAAAGCGAGACATGATGTCCCAGATGTGCTCAATCGGATTCAGGTATGGGGAACGGGCGGGCCACTCCATAGCATCAATGCCTTCCTCTTGCAGGAACTGCTGACACACTCCAGCCACATGAGGTCTAGCATTGTCTTGCATTAGAAGGAACCCAGGGCCAATAGCACCAGCATATGGTCTCACAAGAGGTCTGAGGATCTAATCTCAATACCTAATGGCAGTTAGGCTACCTCTGGCAAGCACATGGAGGGCTTTGTGGCCCCCAAAGAAATGCCACCCCACACCATTACTGACCCACCACCAAACCGGTCATGCTGAAGGATTTTGCAAGCAGCAGAACGTTCTTCACGACATCTCCAGACTCTGTCAAATCTGTCACCTGTGAAGAGCACAGGGCGCCAATGGCGAATTTGCCGATATTGGTGTTCTCTGGCAAATGCCAAATGTCCTGCATGGTGTTGGTCTGTAAGCACAAGCCCATCTGACCGTTTGAGTGGACACATGCACATTTGTGGCCTGCTGGAGGTCATTTTGTAGGGCTATGGCAGTTCACCTCCTTGCACAAAGGCGAAGGTAGCGGTTCTGCTGCTGGGTTGTTGCCCTCCTACGGCCTCCTCCGTGCCTCCTGGTAGCGCCTCCATGCTCTGGACACTACGCTGACTAACACAGCAAACCTTCTTGCCACAGCTCGCATTCATGTGCCATCCTTTATGAGCTGCACTACCTGAGCCACTTGTGTGGGTTGTAGACTTTGTCTCATGCTACCATTAGAGTGAAAGCACCGCCAGCATTCAAAAGTGACCAAAACATCAGCAAGAAGCATAGGAACTGAGAAGTGGTCCATGATCAGCACCTGCAGAACCACTGCTTTATTGGGGGTGTCTTGCTAATTGCCTATAATTTCCACCTGTTGTCTGTTCCATTTGCACAACAGTGTGTGAAATTGATTGTCAATCAGTGTTGCTTCCTGAGTGGACAGTGTGATTTCACAGAAGTGTGATTGACTTTGAGTTACATTGTGTTGTTTAAGTGTTTCCTTTATTTTTTTGAGCAGTGTACGTTTTCCACTCTGGTAGAAATAAGAAGATTCTAGGCCACAGGTGGTAGTTGCCTTCTAAACGCCTTACCACTACCATGCCAATAGTCCCCTCTACCCCTTTATGACTTGGTATCCTGATATGACCATGGCAGTGAGTCGCTGGCCATTAAACTTATATATTAAGATGACATGTCACTACTGGAGCAGCTTGCACAAAGAATGCCAGGAGACCAGGGAACAAACGGTGAGTCCACAGAAGTTGGATCAAGTCAGCAGGAATCTGGAGTGAATTCCAGATGACAAAGCTGAAGCTGATCTAGTATATGTAGACATACCCTAAAGGACAGCTGGATAAAGATGTTGAACGGGGAGATCCTTTTAAATTGGTTCTGTACTGTTTTCAGCATATTTAGTATCTCAACTTTCTAACATACGTTATGCAGAAGAGACAGTATTTGTTTATACTCAGATACTCTGTATAAAAGGTGTGATCTGATTCAAAGCGTTCAGCTCTGTATAAAATAATTGGAGCCCTGGCCATGCACTGCTGGTCTGTTCATTCTCAGGATCACAGTCATCAGACCCCCATTAAACAGCAAGTAATCCCCTATCCAGTGGCTAGGGGGTAACTTTGCAAGCTTTAACATGTTAGCAGGATCCCACATTTTGCAGACAGCTAAAAAGACAGCAAAACACTGCATGACATAAACATAGAGTGTATAGGTTTACTAAATGCTTATGTATGTGGCGCTTGCAGTGTGAGTTCTATTCATTGCAGCATGCACCTGCACGTTTATTCCATTTTGTTTGGAAGTGCCTTCAACTGATCTCCTTCTTGGCTCAGTCTAGACACACAGGAAGTGCTCAACCAATAACTAGCCACAGCAGTGCGAATTTCCTGGGTGTCAAAACGGTACCAATAAGTACATATGAATGGGACCCTGAGAGCCCTTAGAACAGCAGTAGCAGGGTACGGGATGCCATTTTGTTTTTAAAATAATCTTCCACTTAGGACCTTTCCCAAGCCTGAAATGGCTGCTTGCATGGAATAACATATTGCTTTAAACTGAAAAACAAATGTAGATATAATATTAAAGGGGTACTACTGTGGAAACTTTTTTTTTTTTTTAAATCAACTGGTGCCAGAAAGTTAAACAGATTTGTAAATTACTTCTATTAAAAAATCGTATTCCTTCCAGTACTTTTTAGGGGCTGTATACTACAGAGGAAATGTTTATCTTTTTGGATTTCTCTTATGTCATGACAACAGTGCTCTCAGAATACACTAGCCATCACGCCCCCTCCCATAGACATGAATCGAGGGGGCTGGCATGACATCACAAACGCGGAAGCTGCAAGTTTCCGTGTTCCGGGCGCCGTCGCTGCCGGCCCGGAGATCGCGGGGGTCCCCAGCGCCGGGACTCCCGCTATCAAACATCTTTCCCATGGAGTACCACAGACATCCAGAGACTGCCTTAGGTCTTCTCACACCAAAGGACAGGCCATAGAAAAACAACTGAATATTTTATAAATATACATTTCTACTTTTAATTATACCATAAAGGTTAAATGGGTACTCTAGACATCTTATCCCCTATTCAGAGGATAGGGGATAAGATGTCTGATCGTGGGGGTCCGGTTGCTGGGACCCCTGCAATTTCATGCAGGCACATGGCATTTAAAACGTTATAAACACAAAGGAAGAAAGAAGGGGGCTTTCATGTAAGTCTTCTCTCATCTGCATTTTATTCTTTTCTTAAAGGACATCTGCAGCGTGATTAACACTTATCCCCTATCCACAGGATAGGGGATAAGTGTTTGATCACGGGGGGTCCGACCGCTGGGACCCCTGTGATCTCCTTTACGGGGGCCGCGGCTGTCCTGTGCAGGGGGCGTGCTGGCCGCAGCATGACGTCGCAGCCTGCATGCTTCCTCCATACATCTCTATGGGAGAGGCGGGTAGGCAGCCTTTGTGCCTCCCCGTCTCCCCCATAGAACTGTATGGGGACAGGGAGGAGACGGGACATCACCGTCGACCTCTAGGTCGATGCTACGTGCCTTAGCGCTCACCATGAGCACTAATGGCAACACCCCGTTAGGGAAATCACGGGGGGTTCCAGCGGTCGGACCCCCCGCAATCAAACACTTATCCCCTATCCTGTGGATAGGGTATAAGTGTCATACCGCTGCAGTTGTCCTTTAACATCAGCAGGGACACCGAGCAGATTTCATAAAACACCGGACCAGAAACAGGTAGGAGCCATGATGGTGATGGCCATTTTGCGCCGCTCCCGGCGCATCTCCAGACCACGCCTCTTCCGTGACGCTGGCCAGGTAAAATACCTGCTGGCCAGATGCGTCACTGGGAAAGGCATTCACCATATACTTAGGGCGTTTACCCAAGTGCATTAAACAAAACACAGTGCATTAAAACAAGCAAAATGTACAAATCCTAACTTAGCAGCATTAACGATAATATTCTGTATATAACTATCTAGCATTTCATAAGCGAACGATGGTTTAAATAAACGCACTCATGCCTAATCGGTCATTCAGACCGAAAATACCTTGTGCTCTTGTTTTGATGATCCATTTACCTTCCCATTGTAATAATTTTTTTTCCTCTCAATTCGCTTAAATGAAACCCAATACAAGTCCTTCTGTAAGAAAACAGAGAAAAAGCTGGCAAGTATCCAAGCAACCATCAAGGATACCAAAAGGGATACGTTCCTACGGGATAAGCCAGACTTTGACGATGGGAAGATCTTCACATTTGCCAAGGAGAAGTAAAACACGGCGCAGAAGGACAGGGTATTGGACAACTGAGTCCGAATCAAGTGGTTCTGAAGAACAAAGCGGCACAGGAGAGAAAAAGAACCAACAATCCACAGATGGTATTGATGTAAACAGTACCACTGCCCATTTAGGAGGAAGAAATACATGAGGAGGGGACGGAAAAGGAAACAGAGGATTCAAGAAAAAGACAGTGTTGTGGAAGTAGAGGGGGGTGTACAAGATCTCACTGTAGTTAATTTATCAGATATGGTGCTAGATGATGCTATGATCTCTGTCCTGTACAAAGGGCTTAGTTTCTGTATAGCGGAGGAGTTTGATGTGGTCACCTTTGAGATTCACCTCTTCAAGGCTCTCCGCAAATTGAGTTTAAAGAAGTTTTTAAAGAATAAATCTAATTTGTATATGAGAACTGAAGGGGACATTCCTGTTAATATTGGAATGGTGGGGTTCACTGTAATGGACGAAGCTTCAGAAGCGGAATGGGACATGATAGATCTATTATCTGAATATGATCCGGTCTCTGCCTCTGATACATTGTATGTTCCTGAGTTTGTAGGTGGGTTAAAATCCACCTTCTGCCCACCTGTCCAAATTGGTAGCAGTATCAATAGTTTCCAAAAACGAGTTTTAGAGTATAAAAAATCCCTCAAATACCCCCCTGCCTCTCCTAATTTAACACAAGACTAAATAAAAATGTTAGAAACCTTAAAGAAGAGAGAAGATATAATAATAATAAAGAAATATGATAAGGGGGGAACATCGTCAGGGGGGAACATCGTTACAATGAAAAAAGAATACTATCTAGCTAAGGCACAACGACAATTAAATGATGAGAGTTGGTATCAAAAGCTAAAAAGTAATCCCACACCTAGGCTAACAGCAAAGATACAGACCCTACTGAGACATAATGTTACGGTGTCCTGTCAAAAAGGATGGTGGAGAAACTGTTTCCATCTACTCTCTGGGAAGCAAACTGGTATTTTCTTCTTAAAATACATAAAACCTTAGTGTCCCCACCCAGGAGACCTATTGTCTCCAGGGTGGGGACACTAATGGAGCCATTATCAAAATATATTGATTGGCTCCTACACACCCTACTTGTAGAGATACCATCATTGGTTAAGGACACAAACAAGTTCCTCAATACCCTAGAGGGGTTGAACTGGCCAAAAGGCTGTATCGTTGTGTCCATAGACATAGAGAGCCTATATATAAGTATCTCACAAGTGGGTAGTGTGGAAGTTATCAGAACCTTCCTACAAACGTCAGACAAAAGTCAAGGGTTTGTGAACTTCTTCAACTTTTTCAAGTTCGGGGACGAGTGGTTTGTTTAGACAGGCGGCGTAGCAATGGGCACACCTGTTGCGTGCATCCTTGCTAATCTATATGTCGCAGCCTTTGGTGAAGAAGTTTGGTTTTTCCGCTGAACTACTTCCCTACTTGAAGCATTTTGCCTTTTATCGTCGCTTTGTCGATGATATCTTTATGGTGTGGAATTATACTGAAAAATCCTTCATCGAGTTTGTGTCTCATCGGAATAACACTATCAACATGAACTTGAAGTTCATGTGGAAGGTGGGTCCAAAAAGCCTTGTATTTTTGGATGTCCTGGTGTTACTAGAGGAAGACGCTCTGGTGACCCAGGGCTTCCGAAAACCCATGGCGTGCAATGCGCTATTGCACTTTAAAAGCTATCACCCAGAACACACAAAGGCAGCGGCCTATGGACAATTCTTAAGACTAAAAAGAATGAACAGTAGAGAGAGCAATTACCACTTGCAGGCAGAAGTACTCAAGCAGCAACTAATAGTGATAGGCTATCCCACGTATGTGTTAAAAAAAAGCAATGAAGAAAGCAGAGAATATTAGCTGTAGAGAACTGCTACAAGGCAGGAAAGAAAAGAAAAAAAAGTTAAATTGACATCAGGACAGGGACCCCAACACAGTAAACACCATACAAGAGGAAGGTCCCTGGTTCTGTGTTTCGTTCAAATACAGTCCAGTGGCAAAATGTATAAAGTCCATAAATGTATAAGAGTAAAAGAATAGTTTTTTGATACAAAATTACATAGACCTAAAAGAGTATGCTGACAGCAATCCGCGGGTAACTTTGAAAAAATGTAAAAACATTAAAGATATACTGGTGCAAAGCAAACTCAGAGAGGGTACTAAAAAAGAAACCTGGCTAGGTAAATGTTTGAGCCCAGGGAATTATAGGTGTGGAACCTATAACTGGTGCTCCTATCTCTGCACAGAGAGAAATGTTAATTTGCCAGGAGAGCGAGTGCATTTCAGGAGCAACTATGTAGTGTATGCTATAATCTGGGATTGTAAACAATTTTACATAGGATGCACAAGAGCTGACAATGTGAGGTTCAGAGAACATGTCAGTTCGATAAAAACGGGAAAAGGTTCCCCTAGACTAATTGCCCACATAAAAGAAGAGCATAACGGAAATGTGAAAACCATGTCATTTTTGGAGTTCAAAAAAGCAATTGAGAGAAAAAAAGCATTATTACAGCAGGAAGGTAACTGGATTATGAAAACAAGAGCACAAGGTAGTTTCGGTCTGAACGACTGATTAGACATGAGTGCGTTTATTTAAACCATCGCTCACTTATAAAAAGATAGATAGTTATATACAGAATATTATCGTTAATGCTGCTAAGTTAGATTTGTACATTATGCCCTAAGTATATGGTGAACGCCTTTCCCAGTGACGCACCTGGCCAGCAGGTATTTTACATGGCCAGCTTCACGGAAGAGGCGTGGTCTGGAGAAGTGCTGGGAGCGGCGCGATATAGCTATCACATCATGGCTCCTACCTGTTTCTGGTCCGGCGTCTTATGAAATTTGCCTGGCGTCCCTGCTGATGTTAAGCACTGAATAAAATCCAGATGAGAAAAGACTTACATGAGTGTCCCCTTCTTTCTTCCTTTGTGTTTATGGATGGACTTGCTGTATTTGGTTTGGGAGAGTACCACTGGGCTAACTCTGGGGGTCACAACTGAATGACCACCTTGCTAGTTAGCTCACACCACATCTTCCTGATGCTGAAGTGCGTCTGCCAGTACCAACATCTCTGTCTTTCATGTGCAGATTCTAAACATTATGTTCAGAATGCTGGGTTTGGGCGGCCGTGGTTGTGACATCACACCACGCCCCCTCCAGAACTAGGTGCCTGCACAGAGATTGCAGGGGTCCCAGCTGCCGAAACTCTGCGATCAGACATCTTATTCCTTATCCTTTGGATAAGTTCTAAGTTCTTCCCTGTGCCAAGTATAAAATATACATAGTGTGGTCATGTGAATCACTGGACCTATACTGACACCATGTATAGTAAGCGTCTGATGAACAGGCAGGTTTGCAGGCAAAAAAAAAAAACTGGAAAAAAGCTAAAAACACCCGTGCAAACCATGCTGATTTGCAGGCTATTTTGGAGGATATTTTCCCTGACAGTTAATACATATGTTTTGTAATTATTTAAACATATCCTTTGACAGTTTTCATTTTAGCCCACATAATACCATCACTTAGTGCCAAGATAATGCTGCAATAATATAGGGCCCGCATTACATTGCCATACAGTGCCCCCAAAATATATATAGTATAGAGAAAACACATAATACTGGCAAATCAATAATTATACTACAACTCAACACAAATAATACTGGGGGTTTTTCAATAGCCCCTAGTATTTTTGTGCTTAAGTCCCTCCCTCAAAAAGCATTTTCTTATGGGTACAAAAACAAGACACAAAACATTCCTGTATGGCTTGAGCCTTCAGCTCTTTTTCTATGACATTTCCTAAAGCTTGTTTGCCCCTGATACAGTGAAATCTGTCCCCCCTATACACAAAAATGTATCTTGAAATCTAAAAAAGTATTTACTAACAAAATAATGTGCAAAACGTATTATTACATCATCGCCCCATTCTTCACTTTTACACCATCCCACATCTGCAAACGTTTAAGTTGAAGAAATGACATTTTAAGATGTTTTCATTTTCACTACAGTCTCTAGATGATATTTGTCAGAGAGGGTGAGTGTATTCCACAGTGACAGATGTCAGTAACCAGTATCCCATACTGCAGCCAGCTATGATGGGGGAAGCCGTGCTGTTTGCTGCTTTTGGCTCAGCTTCGCACTTTTACAATGTCAGACTCAGAACTGCCTTCATAGGCAATATCTTCTTTTTTTCCTTCCTTTAAACAGTAGCTCCAGCCAGAAAGCTGTATACTACTGTATATTACCCTGGTTTAAGAACCCAAAGATTCAAACAAATTAATCTCCTGTTGACATTGTAATAAAAGTTAGAATAGACGAAAGGCTTCAATTATTTTAAGAAGCTGAGATAGTTCCCTAGGAATCTCAGACTCCCAGTGCAGAGAAGCTATTTCCTTTTGGCCGTTGACTGAAAAAAGGTTTGGTTTTATTAAATGATGTGGCAGATGTAGAGCTTAAGTCAGCTGGGAGGAAACGGTGTCTCCCCATTACTTATATGTGTTCAGAAAGCACACAGAATTTAACTATTTCTGCACTAGGGTACTGAATAGAAATAGTATAATATGTGGAGTTATTAATCATGTACCGTATATACTCGAGTATAAGCCGTCCCGAATATAAGCCGAGGCCCCTAATTTCATCCCAAAAACCCAGGAAAAGTTATTGACTCGACTATAAGCCTAGGGTGGGAAATACATCATCCCACCCTGTCATTAACACCCTCGTCATCATCACCCTGTCATCATCACCCTGTCATTTTCACCCCCATCATCATCATCCCGTCATCATCACCCTGTCATTTTCACCCCCATCATCATCATCCCGTCATCATCATCCCGTCATCATCACCCCGTCATCAACCCCCCCTTCATCATCACCACCTGTCAATCCCTTTCAGTGGTCTTCAACCTGCAGACCTCCAGATGTTGCAAAACTACAACTCTCAGCATACCCGGACAGCCTATGACTGTCCGGGCATGCTGGAAGTTGTAGTTTTGTAACATCTGGAGGTCCGCAGGTTGAAGACCACTGAGAAGCGATTGACAGGCGGAGAGTTCACTCGAGTATAAGCCTAGGGGGACGTTTTCAGCACAAAAAATTGTGCTGAAAAACTCGGCTTATACTCGAGTATATACGGTATATTTAAAATACAATACATCTTACTTGTCTTCAGAGGTCAAGTCCTGGAAAAAAAAAAGTGAGGGAACTCACCCAAGATCTCCACTCAATGGCTGGTCCTGCAGGACTCCTGCTAATGGGAACAGTGTTCCTGCTGTGAAAAAAAACTGCAGGAACTCAGTTCCCATGCATTTCTGCAGGACTTGAGCCCTGCTTGTCCTCTTATGAAAGGGTGGTAAAGTGTCCCCCTTTCTAGTCTTCATAACCCTTTACTGAGAGATATTTAGATGACAGCTCCTGCCTACAGGGTCTCCCATGCTAGATTACCCACTATGTAGATTACCCACTATGTAGCATCTCCTCATTCTCCACGTAACACACTTCGGCCAACTGCCTACCATGTAAAGATCAAGCTTCTTCTGCTAGCCTACCAATGTCCCTGATGATGAGGAGCTCTCAAGTCTCCAGCTCATTGATATGTCTTTATTTACAATTGATCACTCACGTGATCTTAATACCCTATTTTTCCCATCCATTAACTAAGTATTAAAACGTAACTTTTATTCTTATTGCCTATAAGTGAATTTAAAACTCAACATGCGGTCACTATGTAACAATATAATGATCCCTTTTGCATGTACCTACATGCTTATATGATGCCCTAATGCTTGCGGCTGCAGTCCGCTATTAGGCAATCTTAATATTGAAGGACCGCACTGTTGCTTGTTTAAAACCAATTACACATCGCACCCCCAACGTTTCACCACCAGCCGGTGGCTTTCTCAAGGGTTTAGGACAAATTGTCCTAAACCTTTGAGAAAGCCACCGGCTGGTGGTGAAACGTTGGGGGGGGGCGCAATGTGTAATTGGTTTTAAACAAGCAACAGTGCGGTCCTTCAGTATTAAGATTGCCTAATAGCGGACTGCAGCCGCAAGCATTAGGGCATCATATAAGCATGTAGGTACATGCAGTAGGGGTCATTATATAGTTACATAGTGACCGCATGTTGAGTTTTAAATTCACTTATAGGCAATAAGAATAAAAGTGAAGTTTTAATACTTAGTTAATGGATGGGAAAAATAGGGTATTAGTGATCACGTGAGTGATCAATTGTAAATAAAGTCTTGAAATTAACCCTCCATCCATAGGTCCCATTTGTTACAGCACATTGATATATCTCAGATGGACAGACCACAGGCCTATGAGTTTACTTTGGTCTACATAACCCCACACATGGACTATCCACATTCTGCACCTTAGCATCAAAACACATTGTTGTAGCACCTCCTCACTACCTTAGCAACACACTTGCACGTCAGAAACAGGCTCGTTCTGGGCCTGTGCTGGCATTTTCTCCTGTTACATGACAACTATAATACTAACCTTTCTCCCTGTCTAGAATTGTGTCAGGACATGGCACTGCTAACAAGTTTTGCAGCCCACAAGTTATGGGTTATGGCAATGTATTCAATGTTGTATTCAACACATAATACAACATGACATAGACACAGTGTAAGATACATATATACATCTGTAGTGGGGTGATCTGCAAGCACCAATAGTTACCTCATTACTAGGCTACAATTGTTTTATTGCACTGCACTTGTAAGAAGTTTGTTGGGATAAATAAAGTGCCTTTATTGTGATAATGATGAATATGTTGTAATGTTTATGCCGTTGTACTTACAGAGTCCAGGCACCTCCTGGTGCATTTAGTAGTATTTGGTGATACCTATATTACAACACTAAGAATGTATGGATGTATGCTTGTATTTATTTTGGGTTCTGGTGTGGGGTATGATATGGTGTTCTTGGACTGCAATCCTACAAGAGGCAGAAATGTCAGATTCCTCAGCATACACTCATAGTAGTACTGAATACCAAACTGACCAAACACTGTTTGTCCCTGTAAAGGCTCTATGCATACAACATTACTATTTTTATTAAATTTTGCCTTTATCTTTAATATTTTGTATCATGCAAATCTCATCAAAATTACATTTAGATGCTGTGACCAGCATTACTTTCTTAACAGAATAAGGCCTCCTTCACACTTGTATGTGTAAATATGGAGCTAAATACTGACACACAGTTTCCTTGGTGTATTTAGCTTCATTTTTATATCAATATTGTATCAAACCTATGCACTTTCATCTCTTTGTTGTTTCAGCATTTTTTGTCACTTATTTGAAATACAGATCTGTACTGCATAAATCATATGAAATTTTACGGAAATCTTAAAGGAAAACTGTCAGCTTTCTTCCCCCGCACTAACCAGCGGTACTGGCTGGTAGTGCGGGGGACGCTGATCAGTTTGATCCTTACCGTGCCCGGATCCGCCGCGCTGTTCGGCCTTAATCTTCTATTTCCTGTATATTCAAATTAGGTGCTAACTGGCACTCTGACGTCAGTGCCGGGCCGCAGCGTCGCCCAGCTCATCAATATTCAGTACCGCTGGTTAGTGCGGGGGAAGAAAGCTGACAGTTTTGCTTTAAGGAAATCTTTACGGTATAACTTTCTTTTTTAGGCTTCATTGACTTGTATGAAGACAGTACAATAACAGTGACCCCATGTTTGGGACCTATTCTGTATGAAATGAATACAGATCCGGAATATACAAATGTCATTGAGGCCTAAATGGCATGAAAACAGCTTCTGTTTTCTGAAACTTCTTGGAATTTACTTTCTACAGCTGCACTCCTGAGGGTAAATTACTCCTGAGGGTAAATTACTCCTTAGGGTAAATTCTTTATCATAATAGTATAAATATATTAAATATAAATAATTACCGGTATATATTTTTTTAATACTAGACCTATTGTAGTGCCTGTAGTGCTAATGTCATAGTATAATAGAATACACTTTACCTGTAATGACACCCACATCTGGAAGTAGTCTATTAGCAGCACCTATTTTATCTTTTTTTAGGTGTCGTTTAAAAAAAAACTTTTCACATGTACTAGAGACAAGTCCAAAGTTTTGATCAATTGGGGTCTTAGTGACAGTGTCCATTTAAGTAAATTCTGCTATTAAAAATCATCTCAGAAGAAGGATGTATGTGTAACAGGAAACCTTTATTTCTTATTGCTATACAAGGTAGAGAAGGAGACAGATAACATACCTACCAAAAAGCAGCTTCTTATCCATCAGGAAAGAGTTAGTGCAGTTGAAAGAGTTTTTAAAATGTTGAATTTCTTGATTGACAGTGGACAATAGTCCCTTGCCTAATATGAACTTTAAGGTTCGGTTTGGCGACAATAACCTTTTTTGAGGACAGCAAATATGTGGCAGATTTTTTAGCAGCTAGTACGTTTAAAATGAAATTGTCTTTTACCAGTCAAAGATATGTTGGCATCAACATAATCAATGTTTCCTGTTTGTCACTGCCAGGATAGCGCTTGGTGCATCGCCAAGAGCAAAAGTTAGTTTGTGGCTTTTTTCTAATGTTAACAATTAAGTAAGCCTTGTACAGCTAAAATATAGCCTTAGTAACATCAATAAATGAAAAAAAAAAAAAAACATTTAAAACTGTATTATGATATCTCGCTTTTGCCGGAGTAAATTCTTAATGGTGTGGCTCCATAATATTAGTTACATTCATCACAGTTTAATGAATAGGTATATGATTCCCTTTTATTAGTAAATATATTTCTTTATATATGTAACATAATGCACATAATATTTTTTTAATTAATCTAACAGAAGTGTTTAAAGAATAATCCAACTTACTAAAGGATATTAAATATTAGGCCACAGCTAATGTCTATCACAGCCCTATAGACTCTAGTAGCAGATATAGTTAAAAATGATCACTGTATCAGCCCCAAGTCCGTACTGACTAATGGACTATTTGCATATAGATATCATAAGTGGTGAGCTCAGGGTAAATCGCCAATCCCCAAGGATAGACAGACCGACACACACCTGACATACACAGTATCTCCCACGATGGGTAGCAACAATATATTATCTCATCAAGAATTGCTCTACCTCCTCTCAAAGCAGTAAACATCAATGTATATTATATATTGGGAGATATATAACTCACCAGCGAAATTCCAGGTGTACACCTTAAATTATACCACCTATTGTGCAATAATTCGTGAGTGAAATAATAAAAAGGACATTACAATTTTTCCCGTTCCAACGCGTTTCCTCCCATATTATCGGGGTTTCTCAAGGAACCTGCAGGTTAGTCCTATTGATGTGGACTGATGTCACACAAGGAGGCCTGTACACTGATAAACCTAAACGATAAACCTTGTCTTAATGTGCATCACGGATACGTCAGGCGCCCCGGTGGGTATGTTGTTCAATAGGCAGGCGTATTCCAGGTCATTTTGAATCTCTTCACAAGTGTCCTTGGTTACTCTTCTGGTTATTCTTTTCACTCCTTTATAGTGAACTGATTGTCTTCCCACTTCCGTATTATGGCTCCAACAGTGCTCACTTTCAGAAGCTTAGAAAAAGGTCTGTAACTAGGGATGTTCACACATTGTGCAGAAAGGGGGCTTGAGCCCCTGCCATTTTAATATCTTCTCCTTCAGTTGCCCCATAAGTGGCGCCACAGAAGATTCATCATCATGTAAAAGGTGCCCTTAGAGCACATGTAAAAAACTGCATGTGGGGGATGGGGTAATTTACATGTGTATATGGGCCCTGCATAAGGGAGGGAACTTTTATATGTATATTGGTCCTGCAAGGGAGGAGGGACAGTGCCCTTTTTTCACTTGAGCCCCTGCCCCTCAAAAATGTCTGTGCACGTCCCGGTCTGTAACCAACACCATTGTTTTACAACAATTAGGTTGCGAAGGTCTTGAGACAGTTCTTTGCTTTTATCCATCATGAGATGTGTCTTGTGTGACACCTTGGCAATGAGATCTTTTTGTAGGCCATCAGTTGGGACTGAACCAGCTCATATTTTTAATTATTAATAGATTTCAGCCATTGTCTTGCCTTTCCATGCTTTTTTGCACTGCCCTTTATTCCTGTGTTCAGTAAATTTCCCTTTTTCATTTCACATTATTACACATAACTTACTGAACTTTTTTTTTTTTTTTTTTTTTATAGTATGTATGAATTACTTGGGTTTCTACCAATATCTGGTAAAACATTTGATGTCACCTTTGTAAATATGTTAAGTGTGAAAAATGGTGATGTGTTCAATACTTATTTCACTTGCTGTAGGTTTTTTAAATCAGAATGGGTTGTTTTAGTGCATGTAGACCTGTGGTATGCCACATATGATTGGCAATCCAAAAAACTATGGGGGGCACAAAAATCCTTGTCTTTGGAGGCTGCTCCATGCAAAAGAAAAGAGAAGTGTTTGGCAGTGCAGTGAGCTAGGATGGGTTAAAGGGATACTCATTGTAGGACTTTTTTTTAACATCATCCCCATGCTTTCTGCATATAAAACAAAATCTGGACTTACCTTCCAATGTTCCCTCAGTGCCCCGTATCACTGTTTCCGTCCTCCACTGCACTGTCCTTCCTGGTTGCCTGTAGTCAATGCATCACACTGCGGTGGCTCAGCTAATTGCTGGCCACAACGATGTCATGCCTCGGCCAGCAATAGGCTGTGCAGCAGTGCGACAGTATTGTACCCCACACTGGTCTTTATCCTGGTGGCAGGGGTTAATACGTTTCACTGCAGCTTAGCCTATCACCGACCAAGGCGAGTCATCGCTGCAGCAGGTGATTAGCTAAATGACAGTAGGACCTGTTGACCACTTATCAGAGCACCAAGGGTGCGGCAGCAGGTAAGTCCTAGAAAACTTCTTACTCCATCATTTTGATTGAAACCTTCTTTACAACTTCATCGAGAGCTGTCAGGGGCTCAAGTTTGTATCCAGTCAGACCAATGTCACTTTTATCTGTTGTGTGTAAGTTACCCCTTGATCTGATTAAATTTGTCTCAGATGTTCTGCCTGACAACTCATCTGTCCTTCTTTACATTTTTTTTTCTTTCAGTTGCCATTATAGCCATGATGGTAGCATCTGACAATCACATTGCAGAGACTAGATGGGTTTTGTTTTACTGTGATCAAAGCAGAAGGCAAGGATTAGTTGTATCCCAACAAATCTTTCCTTACTGAATGTGGTATAATTGCTCAGAAAAGTGTGTCTGTAAATCCATTTATGGACCTAATTGTTTAGAATCATTCTTGTCATGGAATTGTATTGTGAATTGCTATGAATCTGCCCTCCTGTGTGGACACAATGCCAGCAGGGTTGCACAGAATAGAAATAGTGCTGCAATGTTCTTTAAAAGTTTTTCTCAGGGTTTTGCTACAGATGTCTCCCAGCTGCTGTGTGAGATCCATCTCAGTGTTGCAATTCTAGCATGTGACCTTTGGTAGTTTGTTACGGTGAGGAAAGGAGGTTGTGGAATGCTGGGGATGGCTCATGGTGCATTGCCTTATCACAATGGAAATCTGTTGTTACTGTGTCTTCTATTTGAATTCTAAACACATTACTAGGAAGTGAAACCCATACAATATTCACAGTGTATGGTACAACAAGCCATAGCTCAGAGCCCAGTGTTATCTGTAACTCGGGGAACAATGCCATATCTCAATTAGCATTAACCTTATTTTTCTCTATTAATATGTCTAGCACAAGTGGGGGGGGGGGGGGGTTGCGTTATTTGCTAAAAATTTTCTGTGATCAATCTATGGTTGTCAGATGTTATTGAAATTAGTGAGGGATCTATGCTCCCAGGCCGCCAGGGCCTCCAGCCTGTGAATATGGTCTACTTTAGTAATCCATTTATTTATTGTGGGTGCAGAATTAGATTTCCAGTATTGAGATAACAGGATTCTGGCAGCTGAAAACAGAGTCCTCGGGAGAGTCTGAGACTTGGATGGAATGGAGCTCGGGAATAGATGGAGTAATAGCAGTTTGGCTTGGAAGGGGATATTTTACGAGCAAATATGATTGACCTTCTGGTGGATCTTTGACCATGTAGTGGGACTGCCCCACCGTACACCCTTAAAGAGAATCTGACACCCTGTTCAACCGCTCTAAATCCAAAATATTTTGTTATAGTACAGGTAAACAGCTTTAAAAAGAGGGGTCACTTACGCACTATACCCAATATACTGGGTTATAGTGCGGGTGAACAGCTTTACAAAGAGGGTTCACTAACTCAAGTGCATTCAGTATATCCTGCGTTATGACACTGTAATCTTCAGCTGCATTGTGCTCCAGCACGCAATGGAGGCTGGGAGCTGACTCACCCAGCTCCCTCCTCCATATTCTCCGCCCACTCCCTTCATTAACATGCTAATGAATGCTTTTCGTGCGCTCACCCATGGTCTTCATTAGCTTAAAAATTACAGGGGTGGGGCAGATGGAGAATATAGAGAAGGCAGGAGAAGTGGGTGAGCCATCACACTCGCTAGATTGCGTGCTGGAGCACAATGCAGCCAAAGATTACAGTGCCAAAATTCTGCATATTCTGAACGTATTGAAGTGACCCATCTATATAAAGCTGTTCACCTGCTCTATAAACCAGTATATTGGGTTTAATTTGGGTTTTTGGGTTTTTTAATACATAGTAAAAGGCAGACATGAGGCTTTAGCAGAACAACAGAATGGAGAAAAACAATTTGCCCACGGACTCACTGTTTATAGCAGACTGGGGGGCTTTTAGAATGCTGCCCTGGTATTCTCCTATACAGTCTGCAGAATGATTGACAAATAAAAAGAACAAGTTATGCTAGCGCAATTTGTATGTTACAGTGGCTTGTTTATTATATAATTCTGCAGAGAATTGCCAGATTGGATCATTTTTATCCCACCCTGACACTTTTTAAGATAAAAATAATTCTCTGTACAACCCCTTTAACTGGGGGTTTTTAACCTACAAAATTGACATATTTCCACTGTTAGGACCCTATTACTTGATTGGAGATTATTGGCTGAACAGGTCATAGGGCCAGAGAACAGCTGACAATAAAACATTTGTTTGTTAGCCTATCGCGTTGTTTTAGTGTGCTAAAGATCTTTTTTCATCTGCTGCACATCTTCACATGTCATAGGAGACGTGTGGTTGCGAATGATGGAAGGAAAGGGCTGCACGATATTTGGTGCAGCCAAAGACAGATTTGGCTACAGATGCCATAGAAACTTTTACCTTGTCTGCGAAGAGACAAGATGCCATTCTCTTCACCCTTTCTTTCCTAATACTTCAATTCAAATCTTTAAAGGGTAGCACCCACCATTCTATTATTTTTTTTTTGGTAGCCCGTTCCCCCCCCCCCCCCCCCCCCCCCCGCTACGGCACTAGCCCGTTCCCTCCTACCCCCCCCGCCCCGCATACCCCATTCCCTCATTACACTTGCAGTTACTGCAGAGTCCGGCAGCGGGCGTGCAGGGACAGCGGTGGCAACGAGGCGGCAGCGGCGATGTGCGGGAGGAGTGGCCTCTCAGCCAGTGGCAGGGGAGCCAATGCGCTCGCTCCCGCCTGTCTGATTGACAGGCAGGGAGCGAGTGCAGCCTAACTGAAAAAGGACTGATTGCCACTCCAAAATCAGTCCTTTTTTCAGTGGCCAGTTTTTAAATGTAAATTAAACCTTTTTAATGAAAAAATAAATAATAAAAGTATATTAGAGATATGTTGTAGTACATAAGTACTACAACATATCAAAAAATAAAGTTGGTGACAGTGCCCATTTAAAGCTGATTCTCTTGCAGGATGAAATAGTCACATGCTGTTACTGCAGTATAGCATCTGAGAATACACATACGAATAGCTGGAACCTGTCAAAAGGGTATAGCACAGGAGTGAAAACAAACAACTAGAGTATTAATAGAATGGAATATCTTCCCTGCTAGTCTGCTCTAGAATAGTGAATGTATAACATAAACAAGCTAGGCATGTATCAGGAAACTACGAGGCCCTCAGCTATTTCTCTACAGGTTTAACCCAGTTATGTTACTTACTTATCTTTCTGGATTTCACCCTAATGACAGCCCTTTATGCACCTTTGTATTGACATGTATATACAACACAGAGTCCTCCATGCTACCATATAGATCTTTCTTAAAGTCTGGGTAGAAGGTAGGAAAATATTTCTGTACCATTGTTTGACAGTCACATCTGACAATGCTAGTCATCACTGCCAAAACCACATGCTTAGGGGAGGATCGTGTTTTATTAGAACTCGCTACTTGTTGTCAGTTAACAATGCCTCTATCCAGTCTACATTCCAAAAACAGCATGTCCTACGGCTATAGATTATTATGATTAGACAGAAACAAATGCTTTAACTTTAAACAAATCCAATGCACCTGAAGTAACGAAAAAACAGATGAACTCTTGCAAGAATGTGTTACGATATATTTTCCATTACTTCATGACTTTTCCTATGTACTCCTCTTCTTGTGTTATACCTGCTTACATGCCATTCTGTGCTCACCTTTAAGGGGATCTCTTTTATCTTGAGATGTTTTATGCATTATAGGATTACAAGAAGGGTAATGGGAGTTAGCTGCAATGACAGGCTCAGCCACCACCAAAGGTATGGAGCTGTAGCTGACAACTATGAAGGGAATACAATGCTAGCTATAGCAGAAGATTTATCAAAACCTGTGTAGTAGTGGTGCAGTTTTCCATGGCAACCAATCAGATCCCTTCTTTTTTTCCAGAGGCCTTTTTTAAATGAAAGAAGTGATCTGATTGGTTGCTATTGGCAACTGCACCACTCTTCCTTTACACAGGTTTTGATAAATCTCCCCCATAGTCCCTTCAGTCAGCTGATCATGAGCGTGCTGGTATTTGGCCCCCAAATAAAACCTTGAAAACTAATATAACTAATGTCCCTATCATACCAAGGCCATCTATTATATAGGGAGATGTGCAGTCAATAAACCATGACCTTTTTAGCATGACACAACAGCACAATCAGCCAGCAAATGTGGCTTGTTTGCCAGCTGATTGCTGGCCCTATGTCACAGTGCGTTATCACCCTGTTCAGTCCAAAATTGCTCCATTTAATAGGGCCCTAAGTTCACTTCTTTGCATTATGCGCTTTGCATAGCATCCTAAAAATGTCCCTGAGGGACCCTGGCCTTAGTAGAAACTTGGCACTAGTCCACTGAGAATAGTAATTGGCTACAGCATGCCCCAGTGACATCTTCAAGAGAGTACTGAGAGCATGTCATGTAGGGAAAGGCAGAAGGAAGGGCCATTGCTGTCATGCGGAACTCAGCAAAGGGGGAAAAAAAAACAATGCATATTGTATTTTGGTATCTTGCTAGACTGTATAGATCCTGAACAACCTCCTCAATGTGCATGCTAGGGCATAGTCATCAAAATCCCCTAGTCCAAGGTAAATTGTTCTTAAAGGGAATTGGTCAGCTCATGCTCAAAGCTCAAGTGTCACAGAGGCTGTGCTGAGCCTTCCCCACCCCCTACACCTCCCTGCCCTAAATTATAGGGCTTCTCTTCCAGCATGAAGGTCAATTAATAAAGGTAGGGAGGGGTGGAGGATGGAGGAGGCTCAGTTCAGCCTTTTTGACACTCAAGCTCTGAGCATGATCTACAGTACTTAAGGAACAAGAGCGTACCTGTACGCCCGTGGGATTTCCGGTCCCCACCGCTCGCCAGGCGGGGACCAGATTGGGATGCCTGCTGAAATCTGAGACCGCGATCGCCGCAAATTGCTGATCAATTCAGATCGACTATATGCGACGATTCCGGGTCAATCGGGTGATCAGTGACCCGGTGATCTGGAAAAAAAGGGTGATTGGTGCAGTCCAAGTCGACACCAATCACCCTTGCCCAGCAGGAGTGAGGTGCCACCTCACGATCGGCATGATTAGTCAGCCGGACCGGCCGACCAATAACCCGTCCTGCTGGGTGGCATCGGCCGGACATCAGCGTTGGAGGAAGGGGTTGATTGGCGGTTGGGGGAGTGAAGAGGCTTACCCGGGGTCCGGTGTGGTGGCAGTCCCGAGTGGCACCGGTCCCCAGCAGTGGCGTGGTTCACAGCGGTGGCAGTCCTGGCGGTCTTCGGCGGAGAGATCTAACAGCAGGAGGTAAGGGCTGTTTGCCTCCTGCTGTTGCCTAGCAACAACTCCAAGCATGCACAGCCAAAGGGCAAGCTGGGAATTGTAGTTTTGCAACAGCTGATTGAAAAATTGTGCCTCC
Source organism: Hyla sarda (assembly GCF_029499605.1). Classification (NCBI taxonomy): domain Eukaryota; kingdom Metazoa; phylum Chordata; class Amphibia; order Anura; family Hylidae; genus Hyla; species Hyla sarda. The sequence continues at coordinate 238,006,799 of NC_079193.1, read as the reverse complement.
AGCTGTTGCATAACTACAAATCCCACCATGCACATACAGCCAAAGGCATGCTAGGAGCTGTAGTAGTGTGCCTCCAGCTGTTGCAAAACTACAACGCTCAGCATAACCTTCGGCTGTCAGTGCATGCTGAGAGTTGTAGTTTTGCAACAGCTGAAGGCACACTGGTTGTGAAACTCAGAGTTAAGTAACAAACTCTCAGTTTTTTGCAACCGGTGTGCCTTCAGCTTTTGCATAACCACAACCCCCAGCATGCACGTACAGCCTATGGGCATCCTGGGGGTTAAGGCTCACTGTACCCCTTGTTACGTTCCTTGAGGGGTGTAGTTTCCAAAATAGAATGTGGGTATAGGTTTTTTCTTTTTCTGCTGTTCTGGCACCATAGGGGCTTCCTAAATGCGACATGCCCCCCCAAAACCATTTCAACAAAGTTTGCTTTCCAAAAGCCAAATGTGACTCCTTCTCTTCTGAGCATTGTAGTTCGCCCGCAGTGCACTTGATGTTCACACATGGGGCATTTCCATACTCAGAAAAGATGGGGTTACAAATTTTGGGGGGCCTTTCCTCCTATCCCCCCCTTGAAAAATTGTAAGATTTGGGGGAAAACCAGCATTTTAGTGAAAAAAAAAATTCATTTACACATCCGACTTTAACGAAAAGTCATCAAACACCTGTTGGGTGTTAAGGCTCACTGGACCCCTTGTTATGTTCCTTGAGGGGTGTAGTTTCCAAAACAGTATGCCAAGTGTTTTTTTTTTTTTTTCTTTTCTGGCACCATAGGGGCTTCCTAAATATGATATGCCCCCCCTAAAAACCATTTCAGAAAAACTCACTCTCCAAAATCTTCCCTTCTGAGCCCTCTACTGCCCCCGCCGAACACTTTACATACACATATGAGGTATTTCTTTACTCGAGAGAAATTGGGTTAAAATTTCAAAAAATGAGTCTACAAGAACATGCGAGTGTAAAAAATAAAGATTTTGAATTTTCTCCTTCACTTTGCTGCTATTCCTGTGAAACACCTAAAGGGGTAACACACTTACTAAATCAATATATAATTTATTTGGTATGTCGATTTTCCTTACAAGCAGAGAGAGAGAGAGCTTCAAAGTTAGAAAATTGCTAAATTTTCTAATTTTTCATGACATTTTAGAATTTTTCACCAAGAAATTATGCAAGTATCGGCATAAATTTACCACTATGTTAAAGTAGAATGTCACAAAAAACTGTCTCATAATCAAATACATAAGTAAAAGCATCCTAGAGTTATTAATGCTTAAAGTGACAGTGGTCAGATGTACAAAAAATGCCTGTGTCCTTAAGGTGAAAATGGGCTTGGTACTCCGCCCCTGGCATCTTATCCCCTATCCAAAGGATAGGGGATAAGATGTTAGATTGCCGCGGTCCCGCTGCTGGGGACCCCGGGGATCGCCGCTTCGGCAACCCCGCCATCATTACTGCACAGAGCGAGTTCGCTCTGTGCGTAATGACGGGCGATACAGGGGCCGGAGCAGCGTGACGTCATGGCTCCGCCCCTCATGACATCACGGCCCGTCCCCTTAATGCAAGTCTATGGCAGGGGGTGTGACGACCGCCACGCCCCCTCCCATAGACTTGTATTGACGGGGGTGGGCCGTGACGTCACGAGAGGCGGAGCCGTGATGTAACGATGCTCCGGCCCCTGTATTGCCCGTCATTACGTGCAGAGCGATCTCGCTCTGCACAGTAATGATAGCGGGGTGCAGCAGCAGCGATCCCCGGGGTCCCCAGCAGCGGGACCCCGGCGATCTGATCGGCGATCGGCGATCCTTTGGATAGGGGATAAGATGTCTAGGGGCGGAGTACCCCTTTAAGGGGTTAAGCAAGCATCTCTATTTTTGCATTTTTAAAATGATGTTGCACAGTGGTATATAAAAACAGCTCATTCTTTCTTTTGCATAAAAAAAAGAAAAAAGGGGAGTGGAGAAGGTGAGATGTAGAGTCATTCATGGCACAGGTATATGAATCTCTCTGAGACAAAAACTGGAGCTCTTTCCCCACAACAACCAATCATGGCTCAGTTGTGATTGGTTATTGTGGGGAAATCTCTCCAGTTTTTGTCTTGGATAGATTGATAGATCTCTTGATTTTTTTTTTTTTTTTTGGGGGGGGGGGGGGGGGGCACAATTCACTGGATATTTGATGCAGTATATTTGATACTTGGCAAGTGCTGTTGAAATGACCATAAAAAACTGCTTATCATTTGATTAATATGAGCTTAATGTTATATTATATATTCACATTATAAACATGCATCTATGTATATACACATATAAACTAACTTCTTTTTATCGTGGGAGTAAGAAAAGTAAACAAGAAATGTAATATTCAGTATGTGGACGAAGACAAAAAAACATAGTTTACACATATCAGTTACCAGATCACTGTGGTTGGTACTATAGGCTAAAAATAGCACATAAGCAAGATTCTAGTTTCTATTTGTGGACACAAAGGAAAAACATATGTAAGAATCATGTCTCACTTTCTTTTAGTGCACTGTGCACAGGACAGACTACCTGGACTATGTGGAATGGTACAGACAAGAGTTCATCCTTGCAGACTGTAGATATTATGTATGTATTATAACAAAATCCAGATTCGTTTATAGCAGCCTGTTTGTATGCTGCTTGATAACCTATATGTTTCATTGCGTTACTCAGCACTAAAGCGTTCTGATGTGCAGCTATACTCATCCCAAATTATTATACAGCTTTTGAACATCATTTTCAGCTATGGACTATCCTCACTGTTGTGAAAGGCCAGTAGGAGGATATCTAAATTCCAATGGCTGCTCATCCACCTCCAGCTCCAGACACTCCTGATTTATAAGCTGCAGATGTGATTATGGCGGGAGGCACAAAGAATCTATGTGTACGAGGGCAAATCAAATGTTCCCCCACATCTGGATTTCAACATGCTTGATCCTACAGTATGTTCATGTGTGTTTCTAGCAGTGCCATCCCCTTCCTTGCAGTAAGTGTACACATTCAGCCTTTCCAGTGTATATAGTTATGGGGGAATTATGCTAGATAGCTGGGTTGACATTTTATACAGTTATGATGTGCAAGTTTGAGCAATGTAGTTTTAGCAGATTGGGATTCCTAAAGGCATCAAAACTATAAACCTAAATTAGGTGAACACAACATTTATAGGTTCTGCAATGGCAGTTTTTCAAGTATAAAAGAGTTGTCTGGCCACAAAAAATTAACAAAAAATGCCTATATGCCCCATCTGTCCCAATGGTGCCCGATCCCATGGTGGTCCCAAGCAGGTATTGGCACTTCCTGTCTCAAGATGAAAACAGGATGGATGTAGCAAGTAGGTGAATATACCGTATTTATCGGCGTATAACACGCACTTTTTAGGCAAAATTTTTTAGCCTAAAGTCTATGTGCGTGTTATACGCCGATATACCCCCAGGAAAGGCAGGGGGAGAGAGGCAGTCGCTGCCCGCTTCTCTCCCCCTGCCTTTCCTGGGGTCTAGAGCCCTGCTGCCGGCCCTTCTCTCCCCCTGTCTATCGGCGCCGCTGCCCGTTCTGTCCCCCTGACTATCGGTGCCGACGCCCCATTGCCGGCGTCGATAGCCAGGGGGAGAGAAGCGGCGCCGACAGCCAGGGGAAGAGAAGGGGCAGTGGCACCCATTGCCGGCGCTGCTGCCCCGTTGCCTCCCCCATCCCCGGTAGCATATTTACCTGTTGCCGGGGTCAGGTCCGCGCTGCTTCAGGCCTCCGGTGTGCGTCCCCTGCGTCGTTGCTATGCGCTGCACGGCGCGGCGCATGACGTCAGTGCGCCGTGCATAGCAACGACCTAGGGGATGCACACCGGAGGCTTGAAGCAGCGCGGACCCGACCCCGGCAACAGGTAATTATGCAACCGGGGATGGGGGGAGGCAACGGGGCAGCAGCGCCGGCAATGGGTGCCGCTGCCCCTTCTCTCCCCCTGGCTGTCGGCGCCGGCAATGGGGCGCCGGCGCCGATAGTCAGGGGGACAGAACGGGCAGCGGTGCCAATAGCCAGGGGGAGAGAAGGGCCGGCAGCAGGGCTCTAGACCCCAGGAAAGGCAGGGGGAGAGAAGCCGGCAGCGACGGCCTCTCTCCCCCTGCCTTTCCTGGGGGTGTATTGGGGTATACATGCGTGCACACGCACCCTCATTTTACCATGGATATTTGAGTAAAAAAATTTTTTTACCCAAATATCCGTGGTAAAATGAGGGTGCGTGTTATAGGCCGGTGCGTGGTATACCCCGATAAATACGGTAGCCTTTTTCATTCTTCTGCCAGCCTGAGTCAAAACGAGATATCTGATTTCATTTTTGAACATCAGTTTTATGATGTACAGAAGTTGCAAACTTTTGCGCAGGCCATGTTTTGCTCTAATATTTGTGACAATTTACATGACATGCCATTTAAAAGAAAAAAAAGTGTGGCTTCGCAGATTGGGCCTATTTTACATTACTTATGTCAGAAATCTACTTCAGCTCATAGAGACAGTAAAGACTATATGGGAGATTTATCAAAACCTGTGCAGAGGAAAATTTGCCCAGTTGCCCATAGCAACCAATCAGATTGCTTCTTTCATTTGTAACAAGGCCTCTGCAAAATAAAAGAAGCGATCTGATTGGTTGCTATGGGCAACTTTTCCTCTGCACAGGTTTTGATAAATGTATTTATATGTCTGGGGCATTTTATTCCTGTGGACTTTAAATTTAGACCGGTATGTGAAATATCAGTCTTCATAGATTCCCCCATTAGTATATTATAACGTTACAATGCTTACTATTTAAAAAAAAAAATATTATTTTTTATTTAAGACAGACCTCTCTTATGTCAATGTGCACATTTCTAAATAAACCATTTCTTCCCATATCACCTGGTATTTTTGGTAAGAGACTGTGGCAATAATAGTTTACATGAGTAATATAAAAAGTGCACATGTGTATCTGTTGTTATTAATATCCACTTTCAATGTGAACTACTGTAGAACACCGTCAGAGAAATCAGGGTATGACCAAGCTTCACATAATATTGCTGTGATTTTCTGTTCTTGAACATTGAGTTTCCATCTTCTAACTTGAAGAAATGAAAGACGTGGGATGCAGAAAAAACATGCTCAACTGAGTACATTTATGTGTGGTCTAACAGCTTGCCACATCCTGTTTTACTATCTCTTTTCATAGTTTTATACAAGCAAGCAACTTCATCCTACAATTCTGTATAATACGTGGTGAATTTCACCGGTTACCTGAAGTTCTCAGCTATTTTACTGGTCATGTTTTTCGGTAATGGAAAAGCTGTAAATGAAAGTGGAAACAAATATTTTTGATTATGATTGCTGGATGAGTTATCTGGAAAATAACACAGTAACTGTTCAGAAACAATTGAATAAACAATTGGTAACATGGTGTTGTAACAGACCAAATCACATTCAAGTGAATGGTCAAAAAGAGCTAAACAATGTAGTGCTCAGCCGTCAAAAAGTAAATAGGGGGAGATTTATGAAAACCTGTCCAGAAGAAAAGATGCTGAGTTGCCCATAGGAACCAATCAAATCACTTATTTCATTTTTCAGAGGCCTTTTTAACCTCGCTGGCGGTATGATTCTGTCTGGAAATTTGTACCAAAAGCAGTACATTTTTTTGCATTGAATTTCACATCTCCCCCCGCCCATTTCTCATCTCCCCCGTCACATTCCCCCTCCCTTGTCACATCCCCCCCCCTTATCACATTCTCCTCCCCCTTGTCACATCCCCCCCCCTTATCACATTCTCCTCCCCCTTGTCACATCCCCCCCCCTTATCACATTCTCCCCCCTCCTTGTCACATTCTTCCCCCCTTGTCACATTCTTCCCCCCTTGTCACATTCTTCCCCCCTTGTCACATTCTTCCCCCCTTGTCACATTCTTCCCCCCTGTTACATCCTCCCCCCTCCATGTTACATTCCCCTCCCCCCTGTCACATCCCCCCCCCCTTGTCACATTCTTCCCCCCTTGTCACATCCCCCCCTTCATGTCACATTCTCCTCCTCCCCTGTCCCATCCCCCCTTCTGTCACATTCCCCCCCCCCCCCGTCACATCCCCCCCCCCCCCCCGTCACATTCTTTCTCCCCCTTCTCACCTTGTTCTGCAGCAGGATACACTAGGTTTGCCGGGCAGATTTCAAACCTAGTGTATTTGCTACAGAACAAGCCCTTTCCCCTTCAGCCAATCACAGGCTTTACACCTGTGATTGGCTGAAAAGGGAAAGGTCCTAGAAGATGAATAGTGAAGAGAGCAGGGACCAGAGCGCACGGAGGGGAACGGCATATGCAGGGACCGGGATTAGGTAAGCAGAAGTTTTTTTTATTTTACTACTTTTTCCTTTTACACTTAGCTCAGTGTTTTTCTAACAGGGTGCCTCCAGCTGTTGTGAAACTAATTCTCCCAGCATGCCCAGAAAGCCTTTGGCTGTTCGGACATGCTGAGAGTTGTAGTTTTGCAACAGCTGGAGGCCCCCTGGTAGGGAAACACTGACTTTTAGTATTTTTCTTTACCTGCTCTGGCCGGCCCCCGCAACGGGAGCCGACCCGAGCAGATAATCGCAAGTTTTCCCAGGGGCCGTATCGCTATATCGCATTGCTTTTGCGATATACCGTGCAGCCCCGCCGGGAACTCTGCAATTCTACCCCGAGCGTGACTCGGGGTTACCGATCCTGGCAGGGAAAATTAACCTCGCTCACGCTTGGGATAACCGCTCAGGAGGTTAAAAATGAAAGAAGCGATCTGATTGGTTGCTATGGGCAACTCAGCAACTTTTCATCTGGACAGGTTTTGATAAATCTCCCACATAGTATCCAGCTTGTTTTTTAACCTGTACAAAAAAAAAAAAAAAAAAAAGCTGAAATCCTATTGGTTAACAAGCAACACAACATGTTTTCTTTCTTTGCTGTAGTCATGTTATACAAGATGTCTATATACTGGTAACACTGTTAGGCTGGGTTCACATATATCAGGCATTCTGCATATGGAAATTAATGCTAGAACTGATCCCATTTATTTGAACGGGACAGTTCACAATCATCCAGTGTTTCAATTTTGATTCCGGATGCCATACATATGTGAACCCAGCCTTATAGTGCCAACATCGAAATGTTACAAATGTATGATATATTAACATGTAACCTTTATCTACATATTGAAATGCTACTTTTTCATTCATTATAGAATACTAAATATTGTCAGCTTGACATGCACTTAAAGAGGTTTTCTCACTGTAGGTCTACATCCATATAACAACAGCATATCGGGCCTCATTTACTAAGGCTTTTCCGAGTAGATTGTGTAGGCTATTTGTGTCGCTTGTGTTGGGCACCAGAATCTCCAACTAAAAACCCCTAAAAACTCTATTAACTCTCCACTTTACTCAGAAAACCCTACAAAGGGGTGTGGCCATCAGATAAAGGAGATGTGTCTCCAAAAAAAACGTCATTTTCTACAAACTTACAAACATAAAATGGGGTGGATTTGAGCTCTGGAAAACCTGACAGCTCAGAACATGCATAAAAAACGCAAAACCTAGGGAAAATCGCCAAATACAAAATACAATAGTAAATACCATAGAAAAATACCTGTCGGAAACAAAAACCCACAATGTGAACTAAACTCTACTCCTAGTAAATTAGGCACATTATGGCTGATTGACAATCCTTCAAACTATAATGTTGTCAGTTTATGTCATTGGACCTATTGTTGGACAGGGGCTTGTGGCCATAATACTGATTCAGGAATACAGCTGTATGACACTTGTGTGAAACTGTCCCTAATTTACTTTCGGAGTAGAAATTAAGCATCACACCAGGTCCACATTACATTACAGGTCCACAAGAGAAAAAAATATATATTGCACTTACTTTTTGGCAAATTCATTATGGTTCTGAATCTAGGAGATTATATGCAGCCATGCTTGGTTCTTTGAGCACTGTAGAGAGGGAGGAAGTCTTTTTTTTTAGTTGTAATGGGAGTGCTCTCTTATTTTAATACACAAAAGAACTATGTTAAAGCCAAGAAATCCCCTTTAATATATTCTGAATATACTGTGTACATTTCATTTTATCAGTTATTATAAACCTTATAATAAAAAAGGTCTTTTTAAAGGAGTTACTGTGACTCATTTGTTTGTGTTAAAGGGGTTATCCACCATAAGGTGGTTTTAGTACGTACCTGGCAGGCAGTAATGGACATTCTTAGGAAGGATTTGCACTTGTCTTGGGGCTCAATGGCTATGTTGTGAGATTACCATAACACTGTGGCTAGCTGTTTGAAACAAAAGACCTGTGGTTTTCAATCAGGGTACCTACAGCTGTTGCATTAGTTACAGTTGATCTCTCTCCCACCAAGCGATCGCTCAACCCATTAAAGCAGACAGGCTCCCTGTTATCAGCTGACCAGAGAGTCAGGTCTTGGCCGCATTGCTAGCTGGGAAAAATCAGAGACAACAGTCATTTTGTATGCTGTTAAAAATAAATAGTGGGGCGAAAATCACAGAAGAATTGTGAGAAAACCGTCACACACAGGTACAGACACTATATTATGAACTACATTATGCCCCTGTAGCATAGTCAAATAAAAGAAATTCATGGAATACCCCTTTAACCCCTTAAGGACCGGGGGGGTTTCCGTTTTTGCACTTTAGTTTTTTGCTCCTTGCCTTAAAAAAATCATAACTCTTTCAATTTTGCACCTAAAAGTCCATATGATTGCTTATTTTTTGCGCCACCAATTCTACTTTGTAATGACGTCAGTCATTTTGCCCAAAAATCTACGGTGAAATGGAAAAAAAAATCATTGTGAGACAAAATTGAAAGAAAAAATGCCGTTTTGTTACTTTTGGGGGCTTCCGTTTCTATGTAGTACATTTTTTGGTGAAAATGACACCTTATCTTTATTCTGTAGGTCCATACAATTAAAATGATACCCTACTTATATAGGTTTGATTTTGTCGTACTTCTGGAAAAAATCATAACTTCATGCATGAAAATTAATACGTTTAAAATTGTCATCTTCTGACCCCTATTACTTTTTTATTTTTCCGTGTATGGGGTGGTATGAGGGCTCATTTTTTGCGCTGTGATCTGAAGTTTTTAACGATACCATTTTTGCATTGATAGGACTTATTGATTGCTTTTTATAAATTTTTTCATGATATAAAAAGTGACCAAAAATGCACTATTTTGGACTTTGGAATTTTTTTGCGCGTACACCATTGACCATGCGGTTTAATTAACGATATATTTTTATAATTCGGACATTTCCGCACGTGGCGATACCATATATGTTTATTTTTATTTTTATTTACACTGTGTTTTTTATGGGAAGGGGTTAAATGATCTTTATTCACTTTTTTCACTTTTTTTTTTGCAGTGTTATAGCTCCCATAGGGGGCTATAACACTGCACACACTGATATTTTACATTGATCAATGGTTTCTCATAGGAAACCAGTGATCGATGATTCTGCCGCTTGACTGCTCATGCCTGGGTCTCAGGCACTGAGTAGTCATTCGGCGATCGGACAGCGAGGAGGCAGGTAGGGACCTTCTGGCTGTCCTGTAAGCTGTTCGGGATGCCGTGATTTCACCACGGTTATCCCGAACAGCCCACTGAGCTAACCGGCACTTTTTACTTTCACTTTTAGCCACGTGGCTCAGCTTTGAGCGTGCGGCTAAAGGGTTAATAGCATGCAGCACCGCGATCAGTGCCGCGCGCTATTAGCGGCGGGTCCCGGCTTCACTATGACGCCGGGCCCGCCGTGATATGATGCGGGGTCACCGTGGGACCCCGCGTTATATCACGGGAGCGGGACCAAGGAAGTACTCATACATCCTTGGTTCTTAAGAGGTTAATATAGCCAGGATGGACTAAATAATAAAAGAAAAGTGTACTTACTTGCCTGCCATCACCTTGCTGCTGCCATTTGGACAGTGCGCTGTCCTGCTTCTCAGCACTTCCTGGTCTCAGTCTTAACATAAGAAGATTTCAGTTAAACCAATCAATGAGAATGATAATCTGGCACCTATTTTACATGCATGAAACCTAAGAACTGTGACTAGTTGTTTCCATATAAAAAAAGGAAAGGACCAGAATATTTACTATACATTGCACACACAGGATAGGATCACATGTGCCATATTTTTCTGTGTGTTTGCTGTTGTTTTTTCCTACCCATTGAAGTCAATGGATAGCAAAATCAGCTTCAAGAAATACGCTGCAAAATACATACAACACATGTTACCCTACCCGTATAGTGTCATTTTTATTGTGAATCAGAAAGTGACTTGAATTATGTACAGTGGAGCAAAAAAGTATTTAGTCAGCCACCAATTGTGCAAGTTCTCCCACTTAAAAATATGAGAGAGGCCTGTAATTTTCATCATAGGTATACCTCAACTATGAGAGACATAATGAGAACATTTGTTTTTGCAAATTATGGTGGAAAATAAGTGTTTGGTCAATAACAAAAGTTCATCTCAAGACTTTGTTATATACCCTTTGTTGGCAATGACAGAGGTCAACGTTTTCTATAAGTCTTCACAAGGTTTCACACACTGTTGCAGTTATTTTGGCCCATTCGTCTATGCAGATCTTCCCCAGAGCAGTGATGTTTTGGGGCTGTCGCTAAGCAACACAGACTTTCAACTGTCTCCAAAGGTTTTCTATGGGGTTGAGATCTGGAGACTGGCTAGGCCACCTCAGGACCTTGAAATGCTTCTTTTGAAACCACTCCTTCGTTGCCCGGGCGGTGTGTTTGGGATCATTGTCATGCTGAAAGACCCAGCCACGTTTCATCTTCAATGCCCTTGCTGATGGAACGAGGTTTTCACTCAAAATCTCATAATACATTACCCCATTCATTCTTTCCTTTACATGGATCAGTCGTCATGGTCCCTTGGCAGAAAAACAGCCCCAAAGTATTATGTTTCCACCCCCATGCTTCACAGTAGGTATGGTGTTCTTTGGATTCAACTCAGCATTCTTTTTCCTCCAAACACAATGAGTTTAGTTTTTACCAAAAAGTTCTACTTTGGTTTCATCTGACCATATGACATTCTCTCAATCCTCTTTTGGATCATCCGAATGCTCTCTAGCAAACTTCAGATGACATGTACTGGTTTAAGCAGGGGGACACTGCATGATTTGAATCCCTGGCGGCGTAGTGTGTTACTGATGGTAGCCTTTGTTTCTTCGGTCCCAGCTCTCTGCAGGTCATTCGCTAGGTCCCCCCGTGTGGTTCTGGGATTTTTGCTCACCGTTCTCGTGATCATTTTGACACCCCAGGGTGAGATGTTGCATGGAGCCCCAGATCGAGGGAGATTATCAGTGGTCTTGTATGTCTTCCATTTTCAAATAATTCCTCCCACAGTTGATTTCTTCGCACCAAGCTGCTTGCCTTTTGCAGATTCAGTCTTCCCAGCCTGGTGCAGGTCTACAATTTTGTTTCTGGTGTACTTCGACAGCTCTTTGGTCTTGGCCATTGTGGAGTTTGGAGTGTGACTGTTTGATGTTATGGACAGGTGTCTTTTATACTGATTACAAGTTCAAACAGGTGCCAACAACTCAACTGCAGCAGCTCATTAGTACTGAAAGGATTAAGATTTTTTAATAGAAGTAATTTACAAATCTGTTTAACTTTCTGGAGCCAGTTTTTCCTGGATAGCCCCTTTAAAATTTTCCACCTACAGACCCATATGAGGGCTTGTTTTAGTGCCACCAATTTTACTTTGTAATACCATTAATCATGTCACCACAAAATCAGCAAAACCAGAAATATGTGTGGGGCAAAATTGAAAAAAAAACAACTTCATTTTGTAAATTTTGGGGGCTTCCGATTCTACACAGTGCACTTTTCAGTACAAATGAAACCTTATCTTCATTCTGTAGGTCCATATGGTTACAAGGATACCTAATTTATATAGGTTTTTATTTTATTTTACTTCTTAAAAAAAAAAAAATATAGAACTACATGCACCAAAATTTGTATGTTTAAAATTGTCATCTTCTGACCCCTATAACTTTTTTTTATTTTTCTGTATATAGGGGTGTATGAGGGCTCACTTTTTGAGCAATGATCTGGATCTGAAGTTTTTATTGGGACCATTTTTATTTTGATGGCACCTTATGATCGCGTTTTATAAATTTTTTCTAGTATATGAAGTGACCAAAAATATGCATTTCTGGCCTTTGGATTTTTTTTTACGCTTGCACCTTTGACCGTGTAGTTTAATTAACATTATATTTTAATAGTTCGGACATTTACGCACGTGGCAATACCACACATGTTTAGCTTTTATTTATTTTTTTACATTTCTTTATTTGATACATGGGAAAAGGGGGGTGATTTAAACTTTTATTAGGGAAGGATATTTATTGACTTTTTTTAATTTATTTTTTTTACACTTTTTTTTTGTCCCCATAGGCAGTCCCGATCAGCCCACTGAGCTTTCCGGGAACGGACTTAACGGCTTTTAGACGCCACAATCAATTTTGATCGTGGCGTCTAAAGGGTTAATGCCGGACATCAGCCCGATTGACAATGCCCGGCATTAGCCGTGGATACAGGTTGCTGATAGCAACTGGGATTCACCGGTTATGATGCACGCTCACCTGCTGAGCTCGCGTCATACAGTGGGAGCCCGCAGTGTACGTCCATTTATTTTGCAGAGCAGATTTTAGCCATTTACCTTAACCCTTTCCCACAAATGGACGAATATGTACATCCATATATGACCATTTGTGGGAAGGGGTTAAAGTAAATGGCTAAAATCTGCTCTGCAAAATAGGTTTAAAGCATACCTGTCATAGTGCAATAAGTGATATGTTACTCGGTACCTAATCCTGATCATGTACATATCATTTTTATGTGTATAGGACCTATATATCCCTAACAGATAGCATTCATATGTTTCTCACTTGCTTTTTGTTCATGCCTTATGGAGGGGGCGTGTCACCCTCTCTCCCTCACTGTGATGACTCAACTGCTCATTGTCCGGGAGAAGCCTGGCAGTGTGCAAATAACTTAGTAGTTTTTATGCATACATTTTCTATCTGTTCCTAGTAAAGATGGATGTTAATCAGCACAGCTGTCACTATGTGTGTCATTTGGCTTTCACAGACTCCTGAATGTCTGATTAGCTTCTTTGTCATCCAGGAGTCAGAGAAAGCTTTGGCTGTTCAAGCATGCTGGGAGTTGTAGTTTTGCAAGAGCTGGAGCTGCAGTGTTTATAAAGCACTGTGTTAGAGCAGTGTTGCCTTTAGCTGTTGCAAAACTACCACTCCCAGCATGCCCACACCTATCTTGTCTGTAGTTTTACAGGAGCTGGAGAATACACAGCTCTAAAACAGAGTTTTACAAAGATTGTTCCCCCAGCTGTTATAAAACTACAACTCCCATCATGGGATTGTAGTTTAGGAACAGATGAAGGCTGTAGTGGTGCAATGGTGATCTCCTATACTGGAAATCAACATGCATTATGGCCGGTATCCAGTATGCTGCAAAATACAGAGTAGTCTGTCTGCATAAAGATAGATGACCCCTAGGGGCGGCTATTTTCATTTTTGATTTTTTTGGTAAAATTTTAATTTTTTTAAATAAATGTATATTTAAAAAAGTAATCTTATTAGTAGTGCTACAAAATATAAAAAAGTTTTTCACAATGACAGTGCCTTTTTAAAGAACCTTTTACATTGAAAATGCAGCCCAATCTGCAGGCATCATGTTAAAGAGAAGGAGGAGCTGACCAGAATAATGCATTGTTTTGTGGGACAAGTTAAAGGCTAACTTGTTAATTATTAATGTAAATAACTGCTTATTCTAGGCTAAGTAGTCAAGTGGGCGGTCCTGCTAAAGGATTATCAGATTATCCTAAAACTTTTACAACTAACTATATATCAATCTGCTTTATAACAATTTTTTTTGTTGTTATTTTTTTTCCTAAATGAAAAATTAAGCAGTTTTCTTAATAGTATGTATTAAAAATGTGCTACTATTTAGCTGCGACCGGAGGAACATTGAAGCATAGAAGCTTACCAATGCAGTTAGCATCCCAGGGCAGGGCTGGCCAGGGTATTTTCTCCTCTAAACTTCTTCAGACCAGAGTGACAGCTGACAGGGTTCAGGTAGGTTCTTGCCAGGTCTGCTCTTTCTTTATTATCCTGCGCCGCACGTCAGCTGACATCAGGGTTGTTTGCTATGTGGCTGTCATTTGCTCTCTTAGGCTATGTCTTTAACTTTGTATTTGTATTACCGTGTAGCAATGCCAATTATTACCTTTTTTGGTTAAATCATGTGTACATCCTACTTTTTTAACAAACTTTACCTACATGTTAATATTCATCTTTCCTCATACAAGTGCTGTTGTCTAGACTCTTAAGTAGGCTGTAGGTCACTGTACAAAATGTGAGGCTTGTGTGATGCAGCTGTACTTGCCACAAACATATGGATAGCTGTTCCACTGACGCCCACCAGGGTATTCCCTTTGAGGCAGCTTTCAGGTGTTCTGGTGGGTTGTGTTGGGGAAACCCATACTGAAATACTTATTTCTTCCTCTTTCTGATTTAAGCAGATGTTGTTTCTCTGTTAATTGGTTTATTTTAGGTAACTGACAGATCAAAAAGAGAAAGCAGGTGTGTCAATACGTAGATATAGAATAAAACATAGAACAATATGACATTCACTAGGGTGAATCCGTGATCCACAGGCAAATGATAGCTGCATAGGTGACGTATATAAGTTGTAGAACCTGCTTCTTCCTACACTTATGTGAATCTTATTAAACCTAAAACATCATATGATCACCATTCTTTATATTCAGTAGACCTAATAACATTTTGATGGTGACCTTTTGCTGAGGTTACCTGTGTATGAGGTTATCTATGAGGTTACCTATGTGTAAAAAACTTTATTTACTGCTCATAGGTCTTCTCATGAAGTTGGTAAGGCCATATCCTTACATACACTAGTAATTATAAAAGATTATCTCTTAAGTAAAAAGAGTCCTATGGTGACCCTTTTATTGCTTTTTCAATAGAGACATTTACTTGTGTCCAAGTAGAAAACTTGGGGTGTTTGTATCTGTTGACATTTAGCATATCTCTGTGGTAATCAGGTGCTTGTGGTGGCAGAGGTGGTATTGAGTGGGTGGGTTGGGGAGGGATGGAAACAGGAGGGATGTTGTACAGCTTGCTTTAGATGGCCTTTGCCAGGTTCAGTCATTTCCTGTCCGTCTGCCAAAAAACACAGGCTGATAAATTGACATGAAATGATGAGTGTGGGAACTGTATAGCCTGACAGTGTACAGGACAAGACGACAACGACACAAGAAGTACCATCTAACAATCTGGTCATGTTTTTGTAGAAAAATTGTTTCTTCTTTATTGTCATGTCCCTCTCCATAACACATAGCTAAAGAAATAATAGTGGAAAATAGAAAGGAGATGAGACGTAATAGCTGAAAACTGATGTCTATACTCGGAAGTCAAGCTGCTCCCAGCTGTGCTCAGCTCCCAGGCCTTTCTGCCACATTGTTTGGAAATCTTTAGTTGTTTCCTAGTAGGGAAACATATTGGGGGTCATGTTTGAAAGTGTTAGTTCACAAAATGGCCGAAACATACCTCAAGTTTATTCTTTTTTCTAAAGATCTAGGGGGGTTTGTTTTAAAGGGGGTGGGAAAATAAATATTCTATTGAGAATTGAATAAATTATTCAGTCTCTGTGAAGGATGAATGTGCAGGTGGATATGATTGAAGTAGGAGGAGTTGAAAGAGGAACAGTTACCAGGATTTAGTAATAGGTAATGTCCCTTTGTTAGTTTATGAAAATCAGACTATTCTAAAGGCCGAATCAGATGGCTCGGGCCGCTATGTTAATAAGTCCTGATCTTGTTGATAGGCGCTCATTTAAATAGTCTATTAAACTTCATAGTAATTGTGTGGGGAGAGCTGCATGAACCGTCAATGGATTGTTCGTATGGTCCTTTCTTGTAATTCCCTTTACATGGAGAGAGGTGCAGCTCACAGATAATGATTTTTTTAATGATCAGCTGACGAGTGTTTGCTCGTTCATTGGCCTATTGTTGGCCCTATTACACAGGGCAATGTCGGCCTGTTCACATGATAATTGCTCTGTGTAATAGGGCCCATACTCCTGTTGACACGTACATAGAATTTTCTTGATCTTAGTGAAATAGTTTACTGTGGCTATAATATAGGGCTGGTCAATTGCCTTTTATGTCTTTTGTATTGATGCATTTGGTCTACGATATTCATTTTTCACCAGCATCAAATGTCTACAGTAATGAAACAGATGTGTTGATCTTATACAGCATACCTTAGACTAGACAGTTAAGGGATGCTCAAAATATTTCACATTGGTTCATGCTGTTTGTTAAATTTGGTGCATCTTTAGACTTGGCAACTTTTTATTCCAATATTCTGCTCAAAAAATTTTGAAACATTAAAGCCCCACCCCTTTCTCTTTCACTTTGTCACTTTAGCTGCAGAAACTTCTTAAACATGAAATAAATGTGAGTAAAAAATGTATAAAATTTACTATGAAGTCTTAATGCAAACATATTAGATAATCTGCCCCAACGTGTCTACTCCTGCCCCGAAATTAGCATGAACAATGTTGCTTACTGAATACAATGGGGCCAATGCCTGCCCTTGGAAGGATACATTGCCATTACTTTTTGACATTTTGCTGAGGTATCTGTTCCTCAGAAGGCATGGTGAATGAACCCATATACAGTATCTGTAGCATACAGTACAATACATTACAATACACGTGCATGTTGTATAAATATTCTGTTGATCAACTTGGAAGTTTTATTTTAATGTCTTTTAACCATTGTTATTCTCTCCTCTTTGAACATGATCCACATGATTTCAAGACAGTCTTTGTGTGTAACAGCATGTCGATTTACCAGAAATATGTCTTACTGTTTTTTATTAATGTTTCTGTTATTCATAGTACCATAAAGCATTATTTTAAATATCACTGTTATTTTCTATGATGATGCAATAATTATTAAATTTATGGTTAGGGTTGGTTTTACCTAAGCATTAGTAATTTCAGGTCAGTTATTGTTACCTAATGGACTCTCTTTAGAGAGAGTCTCCTCTGATTATACCTAAATCTGGCCCTGGGTATTATTCATAAGTATATACTATAGCAGTAATCCCCAACCTAGTCCTCAAGGCCCCCCGACATTCTGGATGTTTTCAGTTACTCGATTGGAATAAAACATTCAAATCCTGGGCTGTTGGTGGGCCTTGAGGACTGGATTGGGGACCTCTGCACTATATGACTGTAGATTTCTTGCTCAGTTATTTTACTGTCTAGATTTAATGTTTTTTCTTTGTTTTTATTTTTGCAGTAAATGAGATCATAAGGAATGACTTGTCCAGCAACAACGTCCACACATAGCTATGACAATCCTGGACTTACTGGACAGAGACTTCTGTCCCCTATCTGCTTATCAAGTGAAGACTGGAATGGACCATTCTTCATATTATGGAGATTCTATCTCCGATAATGCAGAAGCGTTCAGTCTTCAGCAGAATTATCATCTCAAGAATAAAAACATTTAAACAAACATTCTATGTATTTGTAGGATATCTAACTGAAATACTTGACAAAGCTGAGGGCCAGGGACCGTAACTGATTCTTTTGGCACCACTGGATGCCTGCAGTGCCTTAAATGTTTGTATTTGTGGCATTAGGATGAATCAAAAAGCTTTCTGTTTGCTACCAAAAGAAGTATTTTCGGTGCAATGGACTTTGAAGCAATCGTTCAGCTTGCTGATATGGGTGGAAGCAGACTGTATTGTCAAGAAGAAATAAAGACAAAGATTGGATGTACGTACAGAAGATCCAGCAAACTCGCCTTAAACTCTGCGCCTCAAAAACCACCAATCTGACTCTTTATACTCTATTTAATCCATATAAAGAAATCCATTTTATTAAAAGAATGTTTTGTTCTTAATTTGGAAGCAAAGCACACAAAAGATAAAAGCACATACAAATCTAATAAACATACATGCATGTTAAAACATGAATTAATCCCTAGATGATGCTTCATAGTATCAAACATCTGTTCCTGCCATTGACATAACTAGCTCAATTTTAAGGCATATTGGGTTACATACAAATTAAGCAATGCTCATCATTCTTTACCTAGTAAAAGAAAAACAATAACGAAGGCAGTTCTATTAAGCTACAATGTTGCCTGACGTATATTGACACCATGCAGTGTATTCGGTGTTCCTCATGATCACAGCCAAGTGCAGTATATTGTATGCATCGCGTTGCTCAATCCTGAAAGCAAGCACTTTAGATAAAATAGGAAACGTTTCAATAGAGTAAAAGCAACCAAGTGTAATTTGTACATAGGTAACTATAAGATTGTAAATATTTGTTTGGTTTCACAAAAGCCTTATATCTATGATTCTTCTACAGTAGGGGTGGTTTGACATGTGCCCGTGCAGCTGTTGTTAAACTACAATTCCCAGAATGCCAGGTGGCACGGCATGCTTGAAGTTGTAATTAAAACAGCTGGACAGCCACAAATTGCCTCAGGCTGTATGCCGGGAATGTTACCAAAAATGGCTGACAATGCAGTGCTATGTGAGCTGTGTCCATATGTGTTAATATCATTTGGAGTATAGTAAAGATATGTAGTATGATCCTGTTCATTATCTATTGTACAAGTAGCAGCTAAATACTAGTGATACATTTTTACGACGTGTAACCAAACTCTAGCATGGTCTAATTGAGAATACAATGTAACTAATGTTGTGCCTTAGTAATCAATGCCCTCTTCTGGAAAAATGCCTGAATTACAAGCTGATTAAAGGTATCCGGCTTGAATAAATATAATGCTGTGTATTATGTCTTACTTTTTGAAAGAAAATGTAAAAGCCATATTTAATATTTGCACTTGACTGTGATAAATTGAATGGATAATATGGCTTTTCTGTACAAACCAGGCTTTTCATCATTGTAATAGCTATCTTTTACCTTTTTATGTGTAATCAAAGATGTTTACCCATTATATAGCACTATAAGATTTGCATGATATATGTATAATAGATGACCAAGTAGACGTTTCAGTGCTCAGAGTCTACGTATACTGGCTATGCCTGAATGGTAACAATAAAGCAATATTATGGAGCCAGTATTGCCTTGCTTTCTTACTTTCTTTGCTTTACTACATCTAATGTTCCTGTATTTTGTCATTATTTACATAAATCCTGGTCCCCAGAGGGCACACAATTTAATTTACCTTACACACACACACAACCAAGGTGCAATTTGTTGGGGAGCCAAAGAACCAATTTGTATGTTTTTAGAGTAAGAGGAAAACCAAACACAGGAAGAACATACAAACCCTATACAGGTATTGTCTTTGGTCAGAATCAAGCCCAGACCTATACTGCCCATGTGCATTATTATCAGGTTTAGGATAACATTCATTGTGGCAACAGATGTGACAATAATTATACCAATCCATGAATAAACCAAAAATGAGTTTCAATGGAAATCTATTTATTTTAAAACAAAACAAAGCAAAACTTATTTAGAAATGAGATCACAGTCACTGTGACATCCATGGATTATTAAAGGAAAACATTCAGCCTGCTCCCCCTGCAGTAACCAGTGGTACGCTGATCAGTTTGATGCCTACTGTGCCCGGATCCACCCAGCGGAAATCTTTGTTTTTCCGTATATCCTAATGAAGTGCTAACTGGCACAGGTGGGGTAACTGGCATTCTGACATCAGGGGCCACCGGCCGCAGCACCTCCCAGCTCATCAATATGCGGAGGGAGGGGAGGAATATTGATGAGCCGGGCGGTGCTGCAGGCGCTGACGTCAGAGTGCTAGTTACCCCGCCTGTGTCGGTTAGCACTTCATTAGCATATATGGGAGGTCCAGGGCACAATATTTATCAAACTTATCAGCGTCCCCCGCACTACCAGCCAGTACTGCTGATTATTGCGGGGTGAGCAAGCTGACAGTTTTCCTTTAACTCTGCCCACTGTGGGCTCAGCTTCATCCATCATTCCTCATTGGTCCCCTGATAATCTCAGGCAGGTGAAACATGTTGAGACCCATTATCACCTAGACATGATTAGTAACACATTTCCTTGTTTGTTCTCCTGTTCTATTTGGTATATTGTCTACCCTGTTGTTTGGCAGTTTACATATGCAATGAGTCGCACAACATAAGTTTTTTTTTTTAGAACAATCTTCAGCAGCACAATTATTTGTCTGCTTCATTATTTAGCAATCCCAGACCTGGCTTAGGTCTGGGATTGCTAGTATCTGCTACTATATTTTATATTGATTTTGTGTATTTGCTTGTATCTTGCCTAAGTTTGCCAAGTTGATCATAGGGACAATGTGTGACTGCTTGAATTTTGGCCACAATGTGACAAATCCTCACCAAATAGAATAGTTTTTATTAGTTAGACAGTTATTCTTAGCACCCATGGCAACAGAGAATAGATAGAAGTAGGTTCCTGTGAGGGGTGGTCCTTTATTGTCTAGGTATTGTTAAAGTGAGGTCTGGAGCTAGTGACTTGTAGGCAAATATTTATCATTTTAACTAAACCTTATTTAAAGGTTCATTAATAAAGGTTAAGTTTTAGTATTTCAGTCCATCAAGTTAAACCTACAACCCTAAAAAAAAAACCTTATGAGGCAGATGGCTACAGCCCAATTCTAGGGAACAGTTTTTTTTTCCTAACTACAAGTATGAAATATGAGTTAATATCTGGATCACGTTTCCAAAAATCTACATAACTTTTTCGAAACAGTCTTCTGAATGTAAGTCCTAGACATGTGTATCTGCACTAAGAGGCACACTTTTTTTTTAGCATATATGCTAAATTCGCATTATAGAGAAAATGTTGCATAGTACGGTTGAAAAAAGACATATGTCCATCAAGTTCCACCAAGAAGGTGAAGGGAAGGAGTATGGGTGGATGAAAGGGGGGGTGCTATGTTTCTGCATATACATTAATGTTATTTTATTCTAGGAATGTATATAACCCTGTTTTTAAGCCCACAACTGTCCCTGCTGTGACCAATTCTTAAAGAAGTTCCTGTTGCCTTATCTTTATATTTGTTGTAGATCTAGAAGTTCATATTTATGCCAACATTACATTGGAATGATCTCATGTACAAACAAAGTTTTTCCCATATGTGGACACCTTTGGAAAATGGAGGAGGTTTTATGGTAAGAGTTTTCAATGGCCAGAAGATAAATATTTGATGAGCAAATTGTACTTAACTGCATAACTACAGGTCCATGCTGTTGCAGTTTCTTCACCCAACTTCATACATTGATAACCCACAATACTCAATAGATTCTAAAAGCAGGACTCTGTCCCACAAATTCTATCTAATATTCTCTGTATCCAATGGTGCAGGCATCATCTCCATTACAAAATCAGAAATCCATGTATTGCTAGTGAAGATTTCCTCCAATGTGCCTGGATTCATTCATCGAACTCCTGCATTGGTGGGCGATTGATTTAGACTGACGTGTGAAACATCGTTCTTGATAACACCCAAGGAGCAGTTTGCTGTGGGGATTTGCTCCTACTCTGGACTGTTCCTGACATGAACAGAGGTGTCAGCAGAGAGCACTTGTGGTCAGGCAGAAAGGAAATTCAAAAAGAAAAGAACTGCCTGTGTATTATACAGCAGCTGATCAATTGGGATTTTTTAATAGAAGTAATTAACAAATCTGTTTACCTTTTTGGCACCAGTTGATTTAACCACTTAGGGACTATTTTCACCTTAAAGACTCAGCAAATTTTAGTTTTTACCTTTTTGCTTTTTCCTCTTTTCCCAATTTTGCACCTACAGACCCATATAGGGGCTTGTTATTTGCGTCACCACTTGTTCTTTGCAATGACATCACTTATTTTATAATATACCGTGCGAAAAAAAAAAAAATTATTTGTGGGATGAAATTTAAAAAAACGCCATTTTGTATTTTTTGGGGACTCCCGTTTCTACACAGTGCAATATTTGGTAAAAATCACACCTTATCTTTATTCTGTAGGTCCATATGGCTACAAGGATACCCAATTTATATAGTTTTTATTTTATTTTAACACTTAAAAGAAATTATAAACTACATGTATCAAAATTAGTTTAAAATTGGCATTTTATGACCCCTATAACGTTTCTTTTTTTCCGTGTACGGGGCGGTATGAGGGCAAATTTTTTGTGCCGTCATCTGTAGTTTTTATTGGTTCAATTTTTTTTATGGGACTTTTTGATCGCTTTTTATTAAAATTTTTATGGTATAAGAAGTGACCAAAAATGCACAATTTTGGACTTTGGTATTTTTTTACATGTACGCCATCGACCGTGTGGTTTAGCTAACCTAATATTTTAATAGTTCGGAAATTTACGCACGCGGCAGTACCACATATGATTATTTTTATTCTTTATTACATTATTTTATTTAAAATATGGGAAAAGGGTGGTGATTTAAAGGGAAGGGGTTAAAGAACTTTTATTTAATATTTTTTTAGCTCTATTTTAGCCCCCATAGGGGCTTCTGATTGCAAAGCACTGATCAGTGTAACCAGCAATCTGCTGCTCTAGCCTGCTGTGCAGGAGCATGGAGCAGTAGATCGCCGATCAGACAATGGAGAGGCAGGTGAGGACCCTCCCGTCATCCGGTAAGCTGATCGGGACATTGAGATTTTGTCCCGATCAGCTCCACTGAGCTGCCAGGATGTTTTACTTTCATTTTAGATGCCGCAATCAACTTTGATCGCGGCGTCTAAAGGGTTAATGCCGGGCTTTAACTGGCTGACAATATGGAGAAAGCGCACAAAGAATAAATTACCTTTTATTTTTATCTGGTTAAAGAAAGTTTTCTGCTTTTAAATGAAATCTTACCACTCCTCATGCCTGACTCTACTCAGTGATAAACGCCTTCTGGCTACTGCACAGTTCTTGCTTATGTTTCTATCAAATATTCTGGGTGAGGCCTGACCACACACATACCAAATGTACATGGCAGGCAGCAGAATTCTTCAGGAAGAACTGAAGGGAGCTTTCGTTAATGTGGCTGTTCACATAGCTCTCCAAAAGGCTTGCTTATATTGGCCGACGGACCTTCCTTTACTTCAACTACTTTAGGGATAGTGGAAAATAGTGTTTTTGTGTAACTGACTATATTCTAGTAAATAATTTTATCCTCCATTGCACGACTTATGTTAAGTGGCCTCTACTAATAATTGTATCAATATGTGATTAAGATATAAAATATAGATTAGAGGATAGATGATAGAAAGATAGATAGATAAAAAAGAAAGAGAGAGATGCTTATTTATTGACCAAAACTGTATGTGTGCAATGTTTCAGCTCATAAAGAAATTTTTTTAATAAGGCTTTGTATGAGCTGAAATAGTGCAGGGTGCAGACATATTGGCAAATAAATAACCAGCTTGGTTTCACTCAAATATTGGCCCAGATTTATCATCTGTTAAAGACAAAAATGTGTCTGATTTTTGTCCCAGACAGACAGTAACCAATCGCAGATTACTTTGAAAAAGCTGAGCTGTGATTGGTTGTTATCTGTCGGAGACAAAAATCTGACACATTATTGTCTCCAACAGATTGGTAAATCTGGGCCAATATGTGTCTTCCATTTGCTCTCTACAAGGGTCTTCACATTATGGAGATTTGCCTTGCAGGTACAAGCCTGCTCTTACACCATAATCATACTGAAAGCAGAACACGACCTCACATGGGATCAACACAGCTCTCTTTTAAGATCCTCCATTTCCTTGATGAGGGTCCACATAGCCCTACATTGAAAATTAAACATTCAACAAAGACTTTTCCATTCAATAGGTGGTCTGTGTACTGTAGGACAGGTTCTCTAAGCAGAAGGAGCAGAGCGGTGATGTGAACTATCAGTCAAGATGGGGGGGGCGGGACCACGGACGGAGCAACGGGACCCGGTAAGTTTAGAGGGGTACTCCACCTTCAAACATCATATCCCCTATCCAAAGCATAGAGGATAAGTTGTCTGATCGGGGGGGGGGGGGGGTCCTGCCACTGGGACCCCCCACAATCTTTCCTGTGGCACCGCATTCATCTAGCGCACAGAGCAAACTTTGCTCCATGCCTGATGACTAGCAATCTACCATGACGTCATGGCCGCGCCTCCTTGTGATGTCACGGCCACGCCCTCTCACTAAAAGTTTATGGGAGGTGGCAAGAAGGCCACCATGCCCCCTCCCATAGACTTGCTTTGAGGGGGCATCACCGTGACATCATAATGGGGCGGCCATGACGTCACAAGTCTCCGGTGCCGCAGCCAGCATTCTAAACGAATGCTGGGTGCTGCAGGGAGATTGCGGGGGGGTCCCAGCGGTGGGACCCTCACGACCAGACATCTTATCCCCTATCCTTTGGATAGGTGATAAGATGTCTAGGGACGGAGTACCCTTTCAAGTCCCCGCCCAAGGGACTGCTTACGGGGTGGCCGGGGGGAGACTTTATAACTTCATATCTTCAACATCCCTGGGGCCAAAAATGTTCCTGGGGATGGTGAGGATAAAAATTTTAGCATATACAACGCATTGTCAAGCCTCATATAAACTAAAATCTTCTGATTGGTTAAAGGGGTATTCTTGTGGAAAACAAATATTTTTAAATCAACTGGTACCAGAAGTTAAACAGATTTTTTAATTACTTCTATTTAAAAATCTTAATCCTTCCTGTACTTATTAGCTGCTGTATACTACAGAAGTTGTATAGTTCTTTCCAGTCTGATCACAGTGCTCTCTGCTGATACCTTTGTCCATGTCAGGAACTGTCCAGATTAGAAGCATATCCCCATAACATAACTATCCTGCTCTGGACAGTTGCTGACACAGGCAGAGGAGGTGGCATAGAGCACTGTGGTAAGACTGGAAAGAGCTACACAACTTTCTCTGTAGTATACAGCAACTGGTAAGTACAGGAAGGGTTAAGATTTTTAAATAGAAATAACTTACAAATATATTTAACTATCTGACACTAGTTGATTTGAAAAAAAATTTCCAATGGAAAGAACTTACCATTTTGCTGTTCAGTTTGCATACCCCAACTATAGAAGCAACTGTAAGGGTCTGTTTTTTTTAGACGTATTTAAAGGGGTACTCCACTGAAAAACATTTTTTTTTAAATCAACTGGTGCCAGAAAGTTAAACAGATTTGTAAATTACTTATATTTAAAAATCTTAACCCTTCCAGTACTTACCAGCTGCTGCATGTTCCTGAGGAAGTTCTTTTTCTTTTTGAATTTCCTTTCTTTCTGATTACAGTGCTCTCTGATGACACCTCTATCCATTTTAGGAACTGTCCAGAGTAGGAGCAAATCTCCATATCAAACCTATCCTGATCCGGACGGTTCCTAAATTGGACAGAGGTGTCAGCAGAGAGAGCACTGTGGTCAGACAGAAAGTAAATTCAAAAAGAAAAGAACTACCTATGGAGAATATAGCATCTGATAAGTACTGGAAGGATTAAGATTTTTAAATAGAAGTCATTTACAAATCTGTTTATCTTTCTGGCACCAGTTGATTTAAAAAAAAAAAAAAACTAATGTTTTCCAGGGGAGTACTCCTTTATTGTTTTTTTATTGGGTCTAAATCCCTGCACTTCCCATCCCTGTTTTGACATAAGGAAATGTCTCAATCAATTTCTGAGGCAGGTCATCCTTGTAGCCATTGATTGGCTGAGTAAGTATTCCTGCCTGTTGAAGTAGTGGTCAGCGGGGACCTGGTGAATCATGGAACAGCAGCGGGGGGGATTGGGCTCATGAGTAATGCTTATTTTATTTTTAGTTTATTAAAAATAAATAAAAAAGATAAATATTAAATAAGATTAATAATTGTGCTATTCTGTGATCCATAAGTTTTAACTTATTAAAAATACCAGACATGTTAAATCTGATCACTCATGTTTACTTAAAAAATGTATCTGTGATGTGCAAACGTATGCGCAAAACTACATAATTTTTTATGACAAAATGATTGTTCTTTGAGATTCGGCATATTTTGTTGTGATTTTTTTTCTTTTTGTTCTTATTTTATCACAGGTTCCTTTTAAACAGACTGTGGAATATTTCCTGTCAGATACTGGACACATCCTGATGCAAGACTCCACTAAGACATGATGTCATTGCCTCCGAATAACAAAACATTACAGTCATACAGTAATATGGATGAGTCACAAAACAAAACAAGAAGCGGCTATGAATGGCCTTTTGGAAAGTGCAGACAAAAAAGCAGCAAAGGTGTAAAAATAAAAGGTCAGTGCTCACTAGTTATACACAGTTTTGTGTATGGGTTTTCCTCCTGCTCAGTTTTAAATATATGGGCAAAGAGCTAATATATTAGGAAAGGAGAAATTGAACAAGGATAGAAAGGTATCGGGGAAAATGTATAAAAAGTAGTGCCAAGGACAGATACTAATAGCAGCCGATTGGACATCGTTGATATAATGGGTAAAACCAAAGTATTAATTTGGAAGTGGAATGAAAAGTCATGAGGAGGATGAGAAGAAACTGTGGACCCAGAGGGGGGAGGGGAACACCAGTACAAGAGGGCAAAAGGAGGACATTAAAGGGGTATTCCAGGAAAAACCTTTTTTTTATATATATATATATATATCAACTGGCTCCGGAAAGTTAAACAGATTTGTAAATTACTTCTATTAAAAAATCTTAATCCTTCCAATAGTTATTAGCTTCTGAAGTTTTCTGTCTAACTGCTCAATGATGATGTCACGGGAGCTGTGCATTATGGGAGAATATCCCTTGCATGAAGGGAGAATATTCCCATAGGAGCTCATCAGAAGCAGTTAGACAGAAAACAGCAACTCAACTTCAGAAGCTAATAACTATTGGAAGGATTAAGATTTTTTAATAGAAGTAACTTACAAATCTGTTTAACTTTCCGGAGCCAGTTGATATATAAAAGAAAGTTTTTGCCTGGAATACCCCTTTAACTATTAAACCAAGAATGAAGGAGGGGGTGGGGAGGGGTGGGGCATGACCCATGTGGCCCCTAACTCTTATGGATACAGGGGCCCCTAACACTCTGGTACAGTACAGCTCGCTGAAGACATCATCAATCCTTTGGTTACCAATGACAACACTAGTGGGTGGTCAGAAATTTTGGTTCTCTTTTTGGCAAAAGTAAATCCATCCCAGATTATCTATATAACACAGCAGCTGGATTATACTTCTCTTCAAAAGAAAAAAGTGGTAGTATAGAAAAGACCAAGACCCCCAGCATCCACAAACTTTCTCTGATTATAAGAATAGTTTACTTAAAAAGAGATTAGTCTTGTACACTAAGGGGTCGCTAGACTTTCCTATAGACAAAACACTTTTAGATGGGAGTTATACAGGTGAATTTTTGCATCCATACAACAGAACCCACTTTTAGGCTAGGCAAGACTATGCACACATTTGCAAACCCTGGCCCGTGGAATAGTTCTATCTGCAAACCTTTAAAGGGGTACTCCGCCCCTAGACATCTTATCCCCTATCCAAAGGATAGGGGATAAGATGTCAGATTGCCGCGGTCCCGCTGCTGGGGACCCCGGGGATCGCTGCTGCAGCACCCTGCTATCATTACTGCGCAGAGCGAGATCGCTCTGCACGTAATGACGGGCAATACAGGGGCCGGAGCATCGTTACATCACGGCTCCGCCCCTCGTGATGTCACGGCCCGCCCCCGTCAATACAAGTCTATGGGAGGGGGCGTGGCGGTCGTCACGTCCCCTGCCATAGACTTGCATTAAGGGGACGGGCTGTGATGTCATGAGGGGCGGAGCAATGACGTAACGATGCTCCGGCCCCTGTATCGCCCGTCATTACGCACAGAGCGAACTCGCTCTGTGCAGTAATGATGGCGGGGTGCTGCAGTGGCGATCCCCGGGGTCCCCAGCAGCGGGACCGCGGCGATCTAACATCTTATCCCCTATCCTTTGGATAGGGGATAAGATGCCAGGGGCCGAGTACTCATTTAAAGGTTGTCAATGTCTCACTTACCGGTATTCCACTACTCACGACCATGTTGCTACAAATTTCTATGTCTCCGTTTCTGCAGTGGCAGATCTCTGCAGCAACAAGGCCGTGAGTAGCCAAATATAGCCTAGCCTAAAAGTGGGCTTTGGACACATGCTCATTGGATGGTACATTGATACAACAGAAGCAACACCTGGACCAACAACCTATCACATATGCTATTTCAATGGGAGTCCCAGAGATATATGAGTACAGCAATTGGGTATTTCAGGTGGTCCCATAGAAATGAATGGATGACATGGTGTCTGCAGTTCCAGAATGCACGGAGAGCTGGGGCCCCATTCTGGAGATCATGGGGGTCTCATCAATTTAACCCTTTGCGATCAGACACTTATTTCCTATACTGTGGATAGGGAATATGTTGTTTTTCACTGGACAACCGCTTTCATTTCTGTGAAGTGTTTTCACAATTACACCTTTAATGCAAAATTGAATAAAGTTGTCTGTACATATAAAATTCTGAGTTGCATTTTGACAATGTGTCAGATATCTACTTTAGTATGATTTAGTTTATTTTTAATTATTTTTAATTATTTTTTTTTTGTAATTTAGGTTTTATTTGTACAGGTCAAAACCAAACAAGTCTACCAAAGAAGCAAAACGTATGAAAACCCCTGGCAGCAAAAGTGCTAAATGTGACACTGGTGACAGCCAAGGGATTATTTTTATGGATTTGGTCTCTTTTAAAAACAAAGGACAGAAACAATTACTGATGCACATATAAAAGTTTAAATTCTTATGGTCTATCAAAGGAATATTCAAAAGAAAATAATTCTGAGGCTTTGCATCTGATGAAGCCAGTGGAATGGTCGGGAAAAAGTCTGGAAGTGCCGATTACTGAAAAAAGCTGGATCAGAATTCAGTCGTAATCTGGTATTGTTTAAGTCACAGATCTGAACTGGCAGCCCATTGTTACGCCGAGCGCTCCGGGTCCCCGCTCCTCCCCGGAGCGCTCGCTACACTTCCCTCACTGCAGCGCCCCGGTCGGTTCCACGGACCCGGGGCGCTGCGTTACCACCTCCGGCCGGGATGCGATTCGCGATGCGGGTAGCGCCCGCTCGCGATGCGCACCCCGGCTCCCGTACCTTACTCGCTCCCCGTCAGTTCTGTCCCGGCGCGCGCGGCCCCGCTCCCTAGGGCGCGCGCGCGCCGGGTCTTTGCGATTTAAAGGGCCACTGCACCGCTGATTGGTGCAGTGGTTCCAATTAGTGTTTACACCTGTGCACTTCCCTATATCACCTCACTTCCCCTTCACTCCCTCGCCGGATCTTGTTGCCCTAGTGCCAGTGAAAGCGTTCCTTGTGTGTTCCTTGCCTGTGATTCCAGACCTTCTGCCGTTGCCCCTGACTACGATCCTTGCTGCCTGCCCCGACCTTCTGCTACGTCCGACCTTGCTTCTGTCTACTCCCTTGTACCGCGCCTATCTTCAGCAGCCAGAGAGGTTGAGCCGTTGCTAGGGGATACGACCTGGTCACTACCGCCGCAGCAAGACCATCCCGCTTTGCGGCGGGCTCTGGTGAAAACCAGTAGTGACTTAGAACCGATCCTCTAGCACGGTCCACGCCAATCCCTCTCTGGCACAGAGGATCCACTACCTGCCAGCCGGCATCGTGACAGTAGATCCGGCCATGGATCCCGCTGAAGTTCCTCTGCCAGTTGTCGCTGACCTCACCACGGTGGTCGCCCAGCAGTCACAACAGATTGCGCAACAAGGCCAACAGCTGTCTCAACTGACTGTTATGCTACAACAGTTACTACCACAGCTCCAGCAATCATCTCCTCCGCCAGCTCCTGTACCTCCTCCGCAGCGAGTGGCCGCTTCTGGAATACGACTATCCTTGCCGGATAAATTTGATGGGGACTCTAAGTTTTGCCGTGGCTTTCTTTCCCAATGTTCATTACACTTGGAGATGATGTCGGACCAGTTCCCCACTGAAAGGTCTAAGGTGGCTTTCGTAGTCAGCCTGCTGTCTGGAAAAGCCCTGGCTTGGGCCACACCGCTCTGGGACCGCAATGACCCCGTCACTGCCTCTGTACACTCCTTCTTCTCGGAAATTCGAAGTGTCTTTGAGGAACCTGCCCGAGCCTCTTCTGCTGAGACTGCCCTGTTGAACCTGGTCCAGGGTAATTCTTCCGTTGGCGAGTATGCCGTACAGTTCCGTACCCTTGCTTCAGAATTATCCTGGAATAATGAGGCACTCTGCGCGACCTTTAAAAAAGGCCTATCCAGCAACATTAAAGATGTTCTGGCCGCACGAGAAATCCCTGCTAACCTACATGAACTCATCCATCTTGCCACTCGCATTGACATGCGTTTTTCCGAACGGCGTCAGGAGCTCCGCCAGGATATGGACTCTGTTCGCACGAGGCGTTTCTTCTCCCCGGCTCCTCTCTCCTCTGGTCCCCTGCAATCTGTTCCTGTGCCTCCCGCCGTGGAGGCTATGCAGGTCGACCGGTCTCGCCTGACACCCCAAGAGAGGACACGACGCCGCATGGAGAATCTCTGCCTGTACTGTGCTAGTACCGAACACTTCCTGAAGGATTGTCCTATCCGTCCTCCCCGCCTGGAAAGACGTCCGCTGACTCCGCACAAAAGTGAGACAGTCCTTGATGTCTACTCTGCTTCTCCACGTCTTACTGTGCCTGTGCGGATGTCTGCCTCTGCCTTCTCCTTCTCTGCTGTGGCCTTCTTGGACTCTGGATCTGCAGGAAATTTCATCTTAGCCTCTCTCGTCAACAGGTTCAACATCCCGGTGACCAGTCTCGCCAGACCCCTCTACATCAATTGTGTAAACAATGAAAGATTGGACTGTACTATACGTTTCCGCACGGAGCCCCTTCTAATGTGCATCGGATCTCATCACGAGAGGATTGAACTGTTGGTCCTCCCCAATTGCACTTCTGAAATCCTTCTTGGACTTCCCTGGCTTCAACTCCATTCCCCAATCCTGGATTGGTCCACTGGGGAGATCAAGAGTTGGGGGCCCTCTTGTTCCAAGGACTGCTTAAAACCGGTTCCCAGTAAACCTTGCCGTGTCCCTGTGCTTCCTCATGTAACCGGTCTCCCTAAGGCCTATATGGACTTTGCGGACGTTTTTTGCAAAAAACAAGCTGAGACTCTACCTCCTCACAGGCCTTATGATTGTCCCATTGACCTCCTCCCGGGCACTACTCCACCCCGGGGCAGAATCTATCCTCTGTCCGTCCCAGAGACTCTTGCCATGTCTGAATACGTCCAAGAAAATTTAAAAAAGGGCTTTATCCGTAAATCCTCCTCTCCTGCCGGAGCCGGATTTTTCTTTGTGTCCAAAAAAGATGGCTCTCTACGTCCTTGCATTGACTACCGCGGTCTTAATAAAATCACGGTTAAGAACCGCTACCCCCTACCCCTCATCTCTGAACTCTTTGATCGTCTCCAAGGTGCCCATATTTTTACCAAACTGGACTTAAGAGGTGCTTATAATCTCATCCGCATCAGAGAGGGGGATGAATGGAAAACGGCATTTAACACCAGAGATGGACACT
Source organism: Hyla sarda (assembly GCF_029499605.1). Classification (NCBI taxonomy): domain Eukaryota; kingdom Metazoa; phylum Chordata; class Amphibia; order Anura; family Hylidae; genus Hyla; species Hyla sarda. Next base: position 237,975,092 of record NC_079193.1, on the reverse strand, counting down.
TTGAGTATCTGGTCATGCCCTTTGGTCTATGCAACGCCCCTGCCGTCTTCCAAGACTTTGTTAATGAAATTTTTCGTGATCTACTATACTCCTGTGTTGTTGTATATCTGGACGATATCCTGATTTTTTCTGCCAATCTTGAAGAACACCGCCAGCATGTCCGTATGGTTCTTCAGAGACTTCGTGATAATCAACTCTATGCCAAAATAGAGAAATGTCTGTTTGAATGCCAATCTCTTCCTTTTCTAGGATACTTGGTCTCTGGCCAGGGACTACAAATGGACCCAGATAAACTCTCTGCCGTCTTAGATTGGCCACGCCCCTCCGGACTCCGTGCCATCCAACGTTTTTTGGGGTTCGCCAATTATTACAGGCAATTTATTCCACATTTTTCTACCATTGTGGCTCCTATTGTGGCTTTAACAAAAAAAAATGCCGATCCCAAGTCTTGGCCTCCTCAAGCGGAAGACGCCTTTAAACGACTCAAGTCTGCCTTTTCTTCGGCTCCCGTGCTCTCCAGACCTGACCCATCTAAACCCTTCCTATTGGAGGTTGATGCCTCCTCAGTGGGAGCTGGAGCTGTCCTTCTACAAAAAAACTCTTCCGGGCATGCTGTTACTTGTGGTTTTTTTTCCAGGACCTTCTCTCCGGCGGAGAGGAACTACTCCATCGGGGATCGAGAGCTTCTAGCCATTAAATTAGCACTTGAGGAATGGAGGCATCTGCTGGAGGGATCAAGATTTCCAGTTATTATTTACACCGATCACAAGAACCTCTCCTACCTCCAGTCTGCCCAACGGCTGAATCCTCGTCAGGCCAGGTGGTCTCTGTTCTTTGCCCGATTTAATTTTGAAATTCACTTTCGGCCTGCTGATAAAAACATTAGGGCCGATGCTCTCTCTCGTTCCTCAGATGCCTCTGAAATTGAACTCTCTCCTCAACACATCATTCCTCCTGACTGCCTGATTTCCACTTCTCCAGCCTCCATCAGGCAAACTCCTCCAGGAAAGACCTTTGTTTCTCCACGCCAACGCCTTGGGATCCTCAAATGGGGTCACTCCTCCCATCTCGCAGGTCATGCGGGCATCAAGAAATCTGTGCAACTCATCTCTCGCTTCTATTGGTGGCCGACTCTAGAGACTGATGTGGTGGACTTTGTGCGAGCCTGCACTATCTGTGCCCGGGATAAGACTCCTCGCCAGAAGCCCGCTGGTTTTCTTCATCCTCTACCTGTCCCCGAACAACCTTGGTCTCTGATTGGTATGGATTTTATTACTGACTTACCCCCATCCCATGGCAACACTGTTATTTGGGTGGTCGTTGATCGATTCTCCAAAATGGCACATTTCATCCCTCTTCCTGGTCTTCCTTCAGCGCCTCAGTTGGCTAAACAATTTTTTGTACACATTTTTCGTCTTCACGGGTTGCCTACACAGATCGTCTCGGATAGAGGCGTCCAATTTGTGTCTAAATTCTGGAGGGCTCTCTGTAAACAACTCAAGATTAAATTAAATTTTTCTTCTGCATACCATCCTCAATCCAATGGACAAGTAGAGAGAATTAACCAGATCTTGGGTGACTATTTACGACATTTTGTTTCCTCCCGCCAGGATGACTGGGCAGATCTTCTACCTTGGGCCGAATTCTCGTATAATTTCAGAATCTCTGAATCTTCCTCCAAATCTCCGTTTTTCGTGGTGTACGGCCGTCACCCTCTTCCCCCCCTCCCTACCCCCTTGCCCTCTGGTCTGCCCGCTGTGGATGAAATTTCTCGTGATCTTTCCACCATATGGAAAGAGACCCAAAATTCTCTCTTACAGGCTTCTTCTCGCATGAAGAGATTCGCAGATAAGAAAAGAAGAGCTCCTCCCATTTTTTCCCCTGGAGACAAGGTATGGCTCTCCGCTAAATATGTCCGTTTCCGTGTCCCGAGCTATAAGTTGGGACCACGCTATCTTGGTCCTTTTAAAGTTTTGTGTCAAATTAATCCTGTCTCTTACAAACTTCTTCTTCCTCCTTCTCTTCGTATCCCTAATGCCTTTCACGTCTCTCTTCTTAAACCTCTCATCCTCAACCGTTTTTCTCCTAAATCTGTTCCTCCCACTCCTGTTTCCGGCTCCTCGGACATCTTCTCTGTCAAAGAGATTTTGGCCTCTAAAAAGGTCAGGGGAAGAACTTTTTTTTTAGTGGATTGGGAGGGTTGTGGTCCAGAAGAGAGGTCCTGGGAACCTGAGGACAATATCCTGGACAAAAGTCTGATCCTCAGGTTCTCAGGCCCCAAGAAGAGGGGGAGACCCAAGGGGGGGGGTACTGTTACGCCGAGCGCTCCGGGTCCCCGCTCCTCCCCGGAGCGCTCGCTACACTTCCCTCACTGCAGCGCCCCGGTCGGTTCCACGGACCCGGGGCGCTGCGTTACCACCTCCGGCCGGGATGCGATTCGCGATGCGGGTAGCGCCCGCTCGCGATGCGCACCCCGGCTCCCGTACCTTACTCGCTCCCCGTCAGTTCTGTCCCGGCGCGCGCGGCCCCGCTCCCTAGGGCGCGCGCGCGCCGGGTCTTTGCGATTTAAAGGGCCACTGCACCGCTGATTGGTGCAGTGGTTCCAATTAGTGTTTACACCTGTGCACTTCCCTATATCACCTCACTTCCCCTTCACTCCCTCGCCGGATCTTGTTGCCCTAGTGCCAGTGAAAGCGTTCCTTGTGTGTTCCTTGCCTGTGATTCCAGACCTTCTGCCGTTGCCCCTGACTACGATCCTTGCTGCCTGCCCCGACCTTCTGCTACGTCCGACCTTGCTTCTGTCTACTCCCTTGTACCGCGCCTATCTTCAGCAGCCAGAGAGGTTGAGCCGTTGCTAGGGGATACGACCTGGTCACTACCGCCGCAGCAAGACCATCCCGCTTTGCGGCGGGCTCTGGTGAAAACCAGTAGTGACTTAGAACCGATCCTCTAGCACGGTCCACGCCAATCCCTCTCTGGCACAGAGGATCCACTACCTGCCAGCCGGCATCGTGACACCCATGACACTATTATATCAATTAACATAATAAACCATTTAAGGCTGTTATGGAAAGCTTATATGATGCTTCAAGTCAAAATGCCAAAAAACACAACCAAGTGTTCAGTTGACACAAATTGGTTGTAGTTTAGACATTTGATGGGAATCAAGCAGTTTTAAGTATGTAGATAAGGCAAGGTAAATGCTATTCTGAGAATTTTTCACTCATTGTGAGATTTTTTTATTAAAAAATATGGCCAGTAAATACAGAAAATGGAAAAATGATAGGACAGCACAAAAGTTTTTCCCCCCAATAAATTGGAAACTCCAGACATTTATCGAAACATGACACTGACTCCATGAGGATAACCCCCATACCAATATTTCCAATTTGTAAGTGACTTTAAAGGGGTACTCCAGTGGAAAACAATTATTTTTATATCAACTGGCTCCAGAAAGTTAAAAAGATTTGTAAATTACTTCTATTAAAAAACCTTAATCCTTCTAGTAGTTATCAGCTGCTGTCTACTACAAAGGAAGTTGAGTTGTTCTTTTCTGCCTGACCGCAGTGCTCTCTGCTGACACCTCTGTCCATGTCAGGAACTGTCCAGAGCAGGAGCAAATCCCCATAGCAACCTCTCCTGCTCCAGACAGTTCCTGACATGGACAGAGGTGTCAGCAGAGAGCACTGTGGTCAGACAGAAAAGAACAATTTGTAATAGAAGTAATTTACAAATCTTCCAAGAAAGAGAACTACTTGGCACTGCGATGCAAATTCCCTTAACAGACACGCTTCTTCTACATGTGGCAGCTGGTATAACAGCATACGGTGGTGCTCACTGACAGTAATAGCTCTCTTAAAAACAGTTTCAATGCAAGGAATGGAAAATCAGGGCAACTCACCATGAATGCCGGGCACCCGTCATCTGGCCAGCTGAAGCACTTGTTCAGGATCCCTGTGTTTGTCCGTCAGCACGTTCCCATGTGCACTTCCATGTATCTGTTTGTATACAAATAAAGAAGATTCAAGCATTCATGGTGAGTTGCCCTGATTTTCCGTTCCTTTCATTGAAACTAATTTATAAATCTATTTAACTTTCTGGCACCAGTTAATTTGAAAAAAATTATATAGAAATAAAATAGTTTTCCACCGGAGTACCCATTTAACCACTTAAGGACCTAGGGCGTATGGATATGCCTTGACGTCCCGGTACTTAAGGACCCAGGGCGTATTCATACGCCCGTGGGAATTTCTGTCTCCGCCGCGCGCCTGCTGATATCGGCACCCCACGCAAATGGCCAGGGGGGTCATTAGACCCCCCCCCCATGTCAGCAATCACGGCAGATCGTTGGTGAATTCACACCAACGATCTGCCGCGATTCGGGTCATATGGGTCACGTGTGACCCGCTGACCCGGCGATACAAGGTGAACGGGGGTGTACAATACACCCCCTATCACCCACTGTATCTATGGGGAGGTGGCGACTTGGTCACCCCCCCCCCCCCAGGAGCGCTGCTATTGGCTGGACGATGGTCCAGCATATAGCAGCCGGTGGGGGAGGGGTTAACTGCATCCTCTCGCAGCTCTGTCCTTTAGCTGAGTTCAGTCAGCGGGCAGAGCTGCTCGAGGTTCCCAGGGACCCCCCCCCTGTGAAGATCGGAGCCCCCTCAGGACTGAAGATCCCCCATAGAGCAAAAAAAGTTTTTAAAAAATGTCCCCCCCCCCCCCCTGACCCGGGTCTGCCAGAGATTTTTTAAGCTTGACCCGGGCCCTATTAGGGGTTCAGGGCGCTGCATTTGGCCCCCCCCATTTTTTTTGGCCACAGCTTTTTATTTTTGTTCATATAACGGTGTGTTACCTTATATATAGTATACACCAAGCACACACACTACATACATCCCCGCCGCCCCCCCCCCCCCCCCACACACACACCCTCCCCTCTGCCACCGTAGAAAAAGGCAATGGCTCGCCGGGCATTTTCGGTAGCGAAGGCATACACTTTTCTTGCCTCCAACTCTGAATCTGTCATTGAGGACGATGAAGATCCTGTGTTCTTCATCATCCTCCTCATCATCTAGTACTGATGATGAGCCCCCCAGAAGGCGGCGGAGACGCCACGCACCCCCCATGAAAGTGGCCCAGTGGCCGGCACTAGTATGAGCGACAATGCCGCTCGCACTAGGAGTCTGACCCCCCAGGCGATTTTACCGGAGCCCCCTTCCAGTGAACCTGTCTGGAGACCCCCAGAGGGTTATCAGCCATGGATTCCGGAGTTTGTTGGCGACTCTGGAATCCGGATTGACACGGCTGGGTTCACTGAATTTGACTTTTTCAGTAATTTTTTCAGTGACAGCTTTGTCAATCACATGGTGGAGCAGACGAATCTGTATGCCAGGTAGTTCATCGCCCACCACCCTGATTCTTTTTTTGGCCAGGTCCAATGAATGGTACGCCTTCAGTGCAGCTGAAATGAGGACATTTTGGGGCCTCGTGCTGCACATGGGCCTCGTCAAAAAGCCAAGTGTCAGTTAGTACTGGAGCAGGGACATCCTATACCAGATCCCGCTTTACAGTATGGCCATGGCACAGAAGCGGTTCGAGGCCATTCAGAAATGCCTCCATTTTGCAGATAATGAGGCATGTCCACCCCGAGGTGATCCCGCCTATGATCGGCTTTGCAAAGGGAGGCCGGTCATCGATCACTTTGGGGCCAAATTTTTGGAGGCCTACGTACCACTTAGGGAGCTCTCTGTAGATGAGTCTCTTATCAGTTTTAAGGGGATACTCATCTTCCGCCAGTATATTCCCTCGAAGCGGGCGCGGTATGGTGTGAAGCTCCATAAACTTTGTGAGAGTACCTCCGGGTTCACTTACAGGTTTAGGGTGTATGAGGGACGAGATTCCCATATTGAACACCCAGATTGTTCCCCCACCCTGGGTGTTAGCAGGAAAATCATTTGGGACCTTATGTACCCATTGCTGGATAAGGGTTACCACGTGTACGTGGACAACTTATATACCAGCATCCCTCTCTTCACATCCCTTGCCACCAGATCGACGTCCGCTTGTGGGACCGTGCGGAAGAATCAGAGAGGCCTCCCTCAAAATTTTATCCAGACACCTATGCCCAAGGGGGAGTCCCGTTCCCTTGCCCATGAAAACCTGTTGTTGGTCAAGTATAAGAATAAGAGGGATGTCCTTATGCTGAACACTATTCATGGTAATGGCCGCTCACCTGTCCCTGTGTGAGGTACCACAACAACGGTCCTCAAGCCCGATTGTATTCTGGACTACAATCGGTATATGGAGGGAGTTGATCTTTCCGATCAAATTCTGAAGCCATATAACGCCATGCGGAAAACACGTGTATGGTACAAGAAAGTTGCGGTCTACTTGGTTCGGGTTGCCATGTACAATTCTTATGTACTGTACCAGAACGCTGGCAACACAGGGACATACCTTCAATTCCAAGAAGAAGTCCTAAAGGTCCTGATCTTTGCTGACCGGTAGAGAGCAGACCGGAGTTCAGAAGGAACTGAAGTAATAGGTGCCAGAATCGTCTCAGGCCAACACTGTGTAACAGTAGGAGGATACGGAAGGATGCCACCTGTCAATGTGACACTTGCCCTGATCACCCAGGCCTCTGCATTAAAAACTGCTTCAGGGAGTATCACACTTCCATGCAGTACAAAATTTTCCCTTTTCATTTTAATTTTCCATAATTTGACCCCAATGTACCAAGTCCAGAGTGCATTCCAAGTTTTAACCCCATAAAACCACTAAATTGCCAAAAAAAACTCTCATTAAAAAAAAACTGATAAGACCTCTGGGAGTCACTATCATTGGGGACTTTTTTATGTTGCCTCAAATGCGCAGTGCTCTCTCTCCAAATGAGCGGGGTGCTCATTTGAGGCAACAGGTTAGGGACGGCCACACACATCACATTCCCAGAATGATGATTCAGAGCATAGGGTTTGGGGTGGGCATATTTTTTAGTTTTGGCTATGCTCTGGGTCATCATTCTTGGAACATAACCTGTTTTATAATTTTATGTCCCACTGTACCCCTTGTTAGTAATTAGTGTACCCCATGTAATGCCTCTTGAGGGGGGGTCCCACTGTTCTGGCTCCATAGGCAGAAGCTCAAGGCCCCTGACTGCCCTCCTGTTCCTCCGTGACCAGTGTGCACCCGGAGATGCGTTTTACGCCCAGAGATGAGGTATGTCCTTTCTCCCAAAAAATGTATTTACAAAAATTTTTTTTTTTTTGCTGTTCTGGCAGTAAATGAGACATGCTCCCCCATTTCAGCAAATGTGTCTGCTTCTCTTCTGAGCATTGTAGTGCGCCTGCAGTGCACTTGGTGTCCACCCATGGGGTATTTCCATACTCAGAAGAAATGGGGTTACACATTTTGGGGGACGTTTTCTCCTATTACCCCCTGTAAAAACAAAAAATTTGGGGAAAAAACTGCATTTAAGTAAAAAAATAAAAAAATTCATTTACACGTCCAAAGTCGTCAAATACCTGTGGGGTGTTAAGGCTCACTGGACCCTTTGTTACGTTCCGCAAGGGGTGTAGTTTCAAAAAATTGTATGCCATGTGTTTTTTATTTTTTTGCTGTTCTGGCACCATAGGGGCTTCTTAAATGCGACATGCCCCCCCATTTCTGCAAAATTTGCAAATGTGACTCCTTCTCTTCTGAGGGGCATTTGCTCCTATTACCACTTGTAAAAAAAAAGTAAAATTTAGGGGAGAACCAGCATTTTAGTTATAAAAAAGAAAAAATTAATTTACACATCCAACTTTAACAAAAAGTCGACAAACACCTGTGGGGTGTTAAGACTCACTGTACGCTTTGTTACGTTCCTTGAGGGGTGTAGTTTCCAAAATAGTATGCCATGTGTTTTTTTGTTTTTGTTTTTTGCTGTCCTGGCACCATAGGGGCTTCCTAAATGCAACATGCCCCCAAAAAAACATTTCAAATTTGCTTTGAAAAATCCAAATGTGACTCTTTCTCTTCCGAGCATTGTAGTTCGCCCACAGAGCACTTGACTTCCACACATGGGATATTTCCGTACTCAGAAGAGATGGGGTTACAAATTTTGGGGGGAATTCTCTCCCATTACCCCTTGTAAAAGAGTAACATTTGAGGGGAAAACCAGCATTTTAGTTAAAAAAAATAAATAAATCATTTACACATCCAACTTTAACAAAAAGTCGTCAAATACCTGTGGGTTGTTAAGGCTCACTGTACCCCTTGTTACGTTCCTTGAGGGGTGTAGTTTCCAAAATAGTAAGCCATGTGGTATTTTTTTGCTGTCCTGGCACCTTAGGGGCTTCCTAAAGGCAATATGCCCCCGAAAAACCATTTCAGCAAAATTTGCTTTGCAAAATCCAAATGTGACTCTTTCTCTTCCGAGCATTGTAGTTCGCCCACAGAGCACTTGACGTCCACACATGGGGTATTTCCATACTCAGAAGAGATGGGGTTACAAATTTTGGGGGGCATTTTCTCCTATTACTCCTTGTAAAAAAGAATTTGGGGGGAAAACTAGTGTTTGAGTGAAAAAAAATTATTTACACATCCAAATTTAACGTAAAGTCGTCAAACACCTGTGGCGTGTTAAGGCTCACTGGACCCCTTGTTCCGTTCCTTGAGGGTTTTTTTTTGCTGTCCTGGCACCATAGGGGCTTTCTATATAAGTAGTACTTAGCTACACATGGGTCATTTCTTTCCTAGCAGCCTCCCAGTCTGACTGGGAGAGCATGGTAAGTGAGCCATTGCACCTTGTTCACACTGGTGTGGTGCTGTGCGGTGTCCGTTGCTGCCGTGGCGCCGTGTCTGCGGGGGGTGCGGCCCATAGACTGGTTTGAGTGGCATTGGGGCCGCTCTGCCGGTGGGTCGTTTCCCCCCCCCCCCCCCCCCCCGTGGGCATTGGTGTCGCGGCGGTGGTGGTCGCCGCCCGGTGCTGCGCCACTTTATGCTAGGGACGTTAGGGACCCACTCTGAATAGGTGGCCTTGACGTGGCGAGTGGGCTTGTACTTTTTGATCAAAAATGTATACTAACAACCTGTTAGTTTTTGATATTATGCTGAGAAGCAATCAGATCATTATACAAGATTGTAGATGTGCACCATGTCTGTTTTTCTAACCAAATTCATACTGTGATTTCTATCCCCTCTTTTTTTTTTGTTTGAACATGTGCTGCACTCTTCCCCACCCCCTCAGCCCTATCCTATATAAGTAGTACTTAGCTACACATGGGTCATTTCTTTCCTAGCAGCCTCCCAGTCTGACTGGGAGAGCATGGTAAGTGAGCCATTGCACCTTGTTCACACTGGTGTGGTGCTGTGCGGTGTCCGTTGCTGCCGTGGCGCCGTGTCCGCGGGGGGTGCGGCCCATAGACTGGTTTGAGTGGCATTGGGGCCGCTCTGCCGGTGGGTCGTTCCCCCCCCCCTGTGGGCATTGGTGTCGCGGCGGTGGTGGTCGCCGCCCGGTGCTGCGCCACTTTATGCTAGGGACGTTAGAGACCCACTCTGAATAGGTGGCCTTGACGTGGCGAGTGGGCTTGTACTTTTTGATCAAAAATGTATACTAACAACCTGTTAGTTTTTGATATTATGCTGAGAAGCAATCAGATCATTATACAAGATTGTAGATGTGCACCATGTCTGTTTTTCTAACCAAATTCATGCTTTCTAAATGTGACATGACCCCCAAAAACCATTTTAGAAAAACTCACTCTCCATCTTCTTTGTAAGTTTATTTTTTTTGCAATATACATGTGTTATATGTTTTGGCAGCATGTGTGTCTTTTTCTTACCTGTTTGTTGGGCAGGAAGTTCTGTAGTTACGAGTGTTTTTTTTTTACTGTTGTCCACAGTTCTGAGTCTGTGGTGGACAAGATGTCATAGCACTTTTTTTTCTCTGTCTGCATGAGAGGAATAAACCACGCCCCCTCATCTCATCCAGCTGAGTACACAGCTCCTAACCTCCCCTCCCCCCTGCTCTGTATTCTGAGGACACAGGTCTGCACAGGAGAAGAACCTCACAGAGAAGATAAGTGTTATCTGAAGGGGAGGATGAGAAGGTGCACGGGCTGGGGGTGTATGGACTGCAGGGGAATAAATCATAATACTGGGAATGATCTCTATATATGTGAAGGGGCAGGGGGGGGACTCCTGAATGACACAAACAAAACAAAAAAAAGGAGCCGCCCCAAACTAGTAAGGCATGTGGTATGCTGGGATTTGGGGTTTTCAGCACAGCAAGAAGCAAGAAATAGAAGCAAAGATAGGAAAACAAAGTGGGGGATAAAAAGACAACAAAGAACGGAAATAGAGTAGGCTAAACAACAAGAATAGAAATGGAACAAAACAAATAGGGTAAGTCAAAAACGGAAAAACACGTTGTCCACCGGAGTACCCCTTTAAGGTATATTTAGGCTGGGTCCTTAAGGGGTTATCCTAAGATTACAAGTTAGCACTTATCTACAAAATAAATGGTTCAGTCTCTTTGTAACTTTGAAGGACTAAGTGTTTTTAAAGGGGTATTCAAGGCCAAAACTTTTTTTTTTATATATCAACTGGCTCTGGAAAGTTAAGCAAATTTGTAAATTACTTCTATTAAAAAATCTTAATCCTTCCAATAGTTATTAGCTCCTGAAGTTGAGTTATTGTTTTCTGTCTAACTGCTCAATGATGATGTCACGTCCCGGGAGCTGTGCAGTTCCTATGGGGATATTCTCCCATCATTCACAGCTCCCGGGACGTGACATCATCATTGAGCAGTTAGACAGAAAACTTCAGAAGCTAATAACTATTGGAAGGCTTAAGATTTTTTAATAGAAGTAATTTACAAATCTGTTTAACTTTCCAGAGCCAGTTGATATATATATATATATAAAGTTTTTGCCTGGAATACCCCTTTAAGATCTAGTTGCGATTTGCTTCTGTCTCTCCCTCTTAAATCATCATTCTTCAAGTCCTTTCTCATCTAAACTCCTGTCTGTTTTGCTTTTGCACAAACATGAATGCTAAATAGTTTTTTTCATGTAAAATAGTTCATAAGGTTGAAAAATGACCAGAGCCCATTAAGTTCAACCTATATCCCTATTTTGTCCCTACTGTGTTGATCCAGAGGAAGGAAAAAAAAAACATGAGGTTGATTCCAAGTTCCCCATTCCAAGTGAACACATTTCTTCCTGATTCAAAATATGGCAATTAGAATAAATCTCTGTCTTTACAAATCTAGTATCCATAACCTGTAATGTTATTATTCACCAGAAATGTGTCCAGGCCCCTTTTAAAATCTTTTATGGAGTTCTCTATTACCACTTTCTCTGGCAGAGAGTTCCACAGTCTCACTGCTCTTACAGTAAAGATCCCCCTATGTGCTGGTGTACAAACATTCATTTTTTAAACCATAGAGGATGCCCCCTTGTTATAGATACAGTCCTGGGTATAAATAGATCATGGGAGAGATCTCTGTACGGTCCCCTGATATATTTATACATAGTTATTAGGTCGCCCATAAGCCTTCTTCTTGCCAGCCTTTGAACCCTCTCCAGCTCCACTAGATCTTTCTTGTACACTGGTGCCTAGTACTGTACACAATATTCTATGTGTGGTCTGACAAGTGATTTGTCCAGTGGTAGAATTATTTCCTTGTCGTGGGCATCTATGCCCCTATTGAGGCACCCCATGATTTTATTTGCCCTGGCAGCAGCTGCCTGACACTGGTTGCTACAGGTTAATTTACTGCTGAGTTTTTTTTCCATGTCAGTTGTCCCCAGTAATTTCCCATCTAGTACATAATATCAGCCTGGATTTTTCCTCCCCATGAGCATTTATCAGTGTTGAACTTCATCTGCCACTTCCCAGCCCAAAACAACAACCTATCCAGATCCATTTGTAACAGTGCACTGTCCTCTGTTGTGTTAATCACTTTACAGAGTTTAATATAGTCTGCAAAGAGTGACATTTTATTATACAATCCCTCTTCAAGGTCATTAATAAATATATTAAAAAGAATAGGATGTAAAACTGACCCCTGTGGTACCCTACTAGAAAAAGTCACCCACTCAAAGTACTATTAATAACCACCCTCTGTTTCCTATCACTGAGCCAGTTACTTACCACTTACATTTTCCCCCAGCCCAAGCATTTTCATTTTATATACCAACCTTTTATGAGGCACAGTTTCCAATGCTTTGGAAAAATCAAGATATATCACATCCAGCGATTTCAAGTTTTGAGCTGATTCCCAAGGGCACCCTTTGGCCCCTTTTTGAATATTGGCACCACATTTGCTATGCACCAGTTCTGGGGAACAGACCCTGTTGCTATAGAGTCCTTGAATGTTAGATATAGGGGTCTGTCTATTACATTACTTAAAGGGTCATTCTCATAAAAAATGTTTTTGCTATTGCACTCCTTATGGTAAGTAAAAAATATTTCTAATATACTTTGTTTAAAAAAATTACATTTTCTATGTTTTATTTGTAAAAAATCTCAAGAGCACATTTTCCCCCATATCATACACAAACTTTGGACCGAAGTCCAAACACAGGAAGTGCAGCCTGGAGTGCTGGGGGGGGGGGGGGGGGTAGTGGGGTGTCCAGCCTCATCCAATCATAGCTCCTCTCACACTTAACTGCCATATGCTGTTGGTTGGACACACACCCCCTCGGCACTCCAGGCTGCACTTCCTGTGTTTGGACTTCGGTCCAAAGTCTGTGTATGAGATGGGGGAAAATGTGCTCTTGAACTTTTTTAAGCACAAATAAAACATAGAAAATTTCATTTTTTTAAAACAAAATATATTAGAAATATTTTATATTTACCATAAGGAGTGCAATAGCAAAAATTTGTTTTAATGAGAGTGCCCATTTAACTCTCTTAGAACACGGGGGTGAATGCCATCTGGACCTGGTAATTTGTCTATTTTGTTTAATTGTTTAGATTGCCCTGCATTTCTTCCTGGATTGGACAGGTGACATGTACTGGGGCCTTTACCTTATCATGTATTTTAGCTGGCATTTTTTATTTTAGTATCTGTTCTTATCAGTTTCATGCCGGTGGTCTCCACAGCACCGGTGTGGAGCTGGTGGGGATGGGTGCTGCATGGAGGAGACAGGTGTTCTGGGGCTGGTTCTGAGGAATCAGCTCGACGATGTGACCTGTTCCCTCCAGGTCTCGCCATGAGATTGAGAGGGTCTAGAGCTGAGGTACTTTTGTGCGAGTATTGGCTCACTGAGTGGAAGCACTGTCACCATGAACTCTTCGCCTTGTTGCACTCACCTCTTAATTCCTGGCCTTCTGGCTAGATTCAGAGAAATTTTTATAGATCTGGCCGGATTTCCGGGCAGTATACCTGCACACATTTATTTATTTATTTTTTGTCACTGTGTCACTTTTTGCATGTTGTGTGTTCACACGATTGTTAGGATGCGGAAGCACTTCTGGGTGTCCCTCCTAGCGGTCTAGGGGAGGTGTGTGTGGCCATTAGGTTCCGCACCTCCCTGCAAAAACTCCGGGCACCCCTGCATGGGCAAGGTATAGACCGTTATCGGCCCTGCGGGCAGATACCTTGGCTAATGCCAAGGGGGATGCCGGGAGCATTTGTGGTAGCTTCGGCAAAAAGGGACATCGAACCTGGAACCTTGCAGGTACCTTTTGGTCCGGAGCAAAGGCTAAGGTTTGTTGGGAGCCTCTCTCCTGTCGGAGAAGGGCTTGCAATAGACTGCATCTTTTTTTTTTAGTGTAACACGTTTGCACTTTTTCTTGCACTTTGGGTGATTCAAGAGCACTTTCCTCGGCTTAGATAAAGAATGTGTTTAATATATTCACTTATTTCTCATCACCTTCTATAATTGCTCCCACTCTACTTTTTATAGGGCCAACAAATTAAATGTTAACCTTTTTACTATTTATATCATAAAAGTGTACCTGTCATATCACAGAAAAACGTTATACTTATATATGTAACTCACTAGGTCATGTTTCTGTATTTGGGTCACAAATTCTTCTGTTCTGCTGTTCACTCATTCTGAAATCCACTGCTCAGGAGGGGGGGGGTGTCCGAGACAAGCACTGAGCCTGTCCTCATTCATCATGCTTTCACTTTCTTTCTGAGCCTGCTGTTCTAGGTCTGTTTATCCAATAACTGCAGGCTGCTCTGTAACCCCTACTCACTGTCTTCAGATAGGATTCTGATACACAGGACAGGAGTGAGCACAGGTAAGGACTAGTCTGCCCCTCACTTCCTGGACATTGTCCCAGCCGGTGCTTCAGCTGGGTCAAACATGACGCTGCAGCCAGACAGGATTCTATTCTGGATGGTATGTTGACCACTAGTGTGTTATATATCAGCCATGCTTTCTATAAAAATAAGATACAGTGGTCCCTCAAGTTACAATATTAATTGGTTCCAGGACGACCATTGTATGTTGAAACCATGGTATGTTGAGACCAGAACTCTATGGAAACCTGGTAATTGGTTCTAAAGGCACCAAAATGTCATCCAAAAATAGGAAAAAGTGAGGATTAAAGAAAAATAAGTAGATAACTAATATAGATAAAGCAAATCCTTACATATGAAAGTAAGAAAGATCTGCTGGGAGCTGTAAATCACGGTCTATGTCAGTGTTTCCCAAGCAGTGAGCCTCCAGCTGTTGCAAAACTACAACTCCCAGCATGCCCGGACAGCCAAAGGCTGTCCAGGCATGCTGGAAGTTGTAGTTTTGCAACAGCTGGGGGCTCCCTGCTTGGGAAAAACTGGTCTATGTAGAGGACAGGAGCTTCTTCCAGGTCCTGTACAGCACAAGCAATGTCCTAAAAAAGTAACATGGAGTCGCCCTCACCTGGTGTCCAAAGGAGCAGGTAACCCTGGTACAGGTAAAGTGTACAGAACATGTTGTACCTCCCTGTACTGTAGGGGGCGCTACCAGACATCAGTCAGTGCATACACTTCAGTAATACAGGTGTTTTACCAGTAAATTGCCCATTCTGATTGATCAGTTCTTCCGGCCATTGACACGTTTCAAAGATCTGGACTGTCCGTAACATTGTATGTTGAGTCGGGTTTCAACTTACAATGGTCCAGAAAAGACCATTGTAAGTTGAAACTATTGTATGTTGAGGCCATTGTAAGTTGAGGGATCACTGTATTGATTGAATGATATATTTTAACCCCTTAAGGACCAGGCCATTTTACACCTTAGGACCAGAGCGTTTTTTGCAATTCTGACCACTGTCACTTTAAATATTAATAACTCTGGGATGCTTTTAGTAATCATTCTGATTCCGAGATTGTTTTTTCGTGACATATTCTACTTCAACATAGTGGTAAAATTTTATGGTAACTTGCATCCTTTCTTGGTGAAAAATCCCCAAATTTGATGAAAAATGTGAAAATTTTTCATTTTTCTAACTTTGAAGCTCTCTGCTTGTAAGGTAAATGGATATTCCAAAATATTTTTTTAAATTAACATATACAATATGTCTACTTTATGATTACATCATAAAATTGACATGTTTTTACTTTTGGAAGACACCAGAGGGCTTCAAAGTTCAGCAGCAATTTTCCAATTTTTCACAAAATTTTCAAACTCACTATTTTTCAGGGACCAGTTCAGGTTTGAACTGGATTTGAAGGGTCTTCATCTTAGAAATACCCCACAAATGACCCCATTATAAAAACTGCACCCCCCAAAGTATTCAAAATGACTTTCAGTCAGCATTTTAATCCTTTAGGTGTTTCACAGGAATAGCAGCAAAGTGAAGGAGAAAATTACAAATCTTCATTTTTTACACTCGCATGTTCTTGTAGACCCAAATTTTGAATTTTTACAAGGGGTAAAAGGAGAAAATGTATACTTATGTTTGTAGCCCAATTTCTCTCGAGTAAGCACATACCTCATATGTCTATGTAAATTGTTTGGCGGGCGCAGTAGAGGGCTCAGAAGGGAAGGAGCGACAAGGGGATTTTGGAGAGTAAGTTTTTCTGAAATGGTTTTTGGGGGGCATGTCACATTTATGCAAGGGTTAATAGCAGAAAAGACCCCCCAAAATTTGGAGCCCCATCGCTTTTGAGTATGGTAGTACCCCATAAGTGGAGCTGAAGTGTACTGCGGGCGAACTACAATGCTCAGAAGAGAAGGAGTAACATTTGGTTTTTTGAGAGCAAATTTTGCTCGGGGGGCATGTCGCATTTAGGAAGCCCCTATGGTGCCAGGACAGCAAAAAAAAAAAAAAACACATGCAATACCATTTTGGAAAATAGACCCCTTGGGGAACGTAACAAGGAATTAAGTGAGCCTTAATACCCCACAGGGGTTTCACGACTTTTGCATATGTAAATAAAAAAAAAAATTTCACTAAAATGTGTGTTTCCCCCCTAATTTCACATTTTTGCAAGGGTTAAGAGCAGAAAAGACCCCCGAAAATTTGTAACCCCATCTTTTCTGAGTATGGAAGTACCCCATAAGTGGAGCTGAAGTGTACTGCGGGCGAACTACAATGCTCAGAAGAGAAGGAGTAACATTTGGTTTTTTGAGAGCAAATTTTGCTCGGGGAGCATGTCGCATTTAGGAAGCCCCTATGGTGCCAGGACAGCCAAAAAAAAACCCACATGCAATACCATTTTGGAAACTAGACCCCTTGGGAAACGTAACAAGGAATTAAGTGAGCCTTAATACCCCACGGGGGTTTCAGGACTTTTGCATATGTAAAAAAAAAATTTCACTAAAATGTGTGTTTCCCCCCAAATTTCACATTTTTGCAAGGGTTAATAGCAGAAAAGACCCCCCCAAAATTTGTAACCCCATCTCTTATGAGTATGGCAGTACCCCATAAATGGAGCTGAAGTGTACTGCGGGCGAACTACAATGCTCAGAAGAGAAGGAGTAACATTTGGCTTTTTGAGAGCAAATTTTGCTCGGGGGGCATGTCGCATTTAGGAAGCCCCTATGGTGCCAGGACAGCAAAAAAAAAAAAAAAACACATGCCATACCATTTTGGAAACTGAAGTGCACTGCTGGCGAACTACAATGCTCAGAAGAGAAGGAGTCACATTTGCAAACTTTGCTGAAATGGGGGGGGGACATTTTGCATTTAGGAAGCCCCTATAGTGCCAGGACAGCAGAAAACCCCCCACATGGCATACCATTTTGGAAACTAGACCCCTTGGGGAACGTAACAAGGAATTAAGTGAGCCTTAATACCCCACAGGGGTTTCACGACTTTTGCATATATAAATAAAATAAAAAATTTCACTAAAAATGTATGTTTTAACCAACATTTTACATTTTTACAAGGGTTAATAGCAGAAAAGACCCCCCACAATTTGTAAATACATTTCTTTGGAGTAAGGACATACCTTATTTTTAAATGATTATGGCTTGGCGGAGGCACAGCGGGTCTTGGTATAGCGTGAGGTCAGTCAGGGGCCTTGAGCTTCATATGGAGCCAGCATGTGGGACCCCCCCTCAAGGAGCATTAATGGGGGGAGCACTGAGCCCTAAAATAGGGGAACACTATGGAGGAAAATGGGCCATAACTGGGGTAGACAGGTGGGGTACAGAGGCCCGTAATATGGGGTACAGTGGGCCAGAAAATTATAAATATTAATAAAACAGGTTATGTTCCCAGAATAATGACCCAGAGCATAGCCAAAACTAAAAAAAATATGCCCGCCCCAAACCCTATGCTCTGATTCATCATTCTGGGAATGTGATGTGTGTGGCCGTCCCTAACCTGTTGTCTCAAATGCGCACCCACTCAGGTGGAGAGAGAGCGCATTTGAGGCAACATAAAAAATCCCTGATGATAGTGACTCAGTGACATATGACCCTTTTTTTTTAAACCCCAGAGGTCTTAACAGGGTTTTTTTTTTTTTTTCAGTTTTTTGGGCAATTTAGTGATTTATGGGGTTAAAATTTGGAATGTACTCTGGACTTGGTACATTGGTCAAATTATGGACAATTCAAAATGTAAAGGCAAAAGTTAGGGCTCTATGGAAGTGTGATACTCCCTGAAGCAGCCTGCACAGAGGCTCGGATTATCTGGGCAAGTGTCGCAATGATAGATGGCGTCCTTCCGAATCCCCTTCCTGCGACACACTCTGCATTTTTTCTGGGATCGCCCCTTCTTTCCAGTGTGGGGGACCTGGATAGTAGCATGAATGCTTTTTATCATTCATTGACTCTTTACATATTTATTCATCCACATGGTTTTCTTTGGTTCTTGACCCTTATATTTCCATAAGTTACATACCTACTACTGTAAGAATTTAAGATATTTAAAAAAAAATACCCCTCTGAGTGTCTACACAGTAACTGCAAAATATTTGTGGAGGAGTGTATGTATAAGAAGGAGGAGAATAGGCAGCAGGTGTCACAAGTTGAACTGGATCAACGCAACCATTGGTGTAACTTTTGTTAAGGCCTTGTTGCGGTGGAGCCTTGTACTGCAAGATGTTTACTCCTATTGTTCCTGGTCATAGCTAATATTCTAAGTATCTACCATAGCATGCACTGAGCTGCACACCGGCAACTATATGGAGTGGCCCATTTTCTCCACCACATGATTGTGCAAAGCAGAGATTTTTTTTGCAAAATAATGGTAACTTAGTATGAACCACATGGACTGGGCATACCCTATATGTTGATTAAAGGCCGTGGAGTCAACAAGATGGTACAGTAGTGCTTGCACCACCAACTTGGCCAGTTGTCAATTATGTCGCATTACAATAGGATGGCTAGGCGAATACTGTTGTCTGTATGACACAGATACTCTAATAGACAACTGAGAAGGATAAGGACAATACAGAGAATATGCTGTCTGTGGATGAGGCCTAGCTGCTTGACAAATGAGAGAGATGTAGAGGAGCAGTAGCAGTAGAAGCAAGGGTTTATTAACAGTGCGGGGCACCTTTAATGTCCCACACAGCCTTGTGATGCCACCTCATGTGCCTGCATAGAGACGTAGGGGGGAGATTCATCAAAACTTGTGCAGAGGAAAAGTTGACCAGTTGCCCATAACAAATAATCAGATCACTCATTTTAGAAAAGATATCTGATAAATGAAAGAAGCGATCTGATTGGTAGCTCTTCTCAGTTCTACCAATGATTAAGAAATGTCCTCAGAAAACAAGAGTACCACTACACAGGACATGCCACACACACACTCACACAAAACATAGGCTGTACAAGCAACATGTAAACAACTTGCATTCCATCCCTATAGGTGTAGTACTGGGTTCAGGAGATTAATTTTAAAATGTATTAAGGACTTTTCAAAACATTTGCACATGGACGTCAAGCAATGGTGAGGTCAATGTGATCACCTTGTTTTGGCGGTTAAGGCAGAAAAGAAGCCTTGGCTTCTATAAAGTGTAACACCCAGACTGCTGTAGCAAGACAGCCTGACAGAGGTTTAATCATAACTCGGTTACAATGAGCCTTTAAGTAAAAGTGATTAAAGCTTTGGAATATGTTCCTTTGGGACTGTGATTCGCTGCGCAGTTCATATTACACTGTTCAGTAGTGTGTTCTGGTTGGAACAGATGGGTATTATGCAAATAGATTCCCAGTTTTCTCTTGAATATGTTTGTTGCCTTGCAACTGCAAAGGCACAAGGGGCAGACAAAGAGTCAACAGCTGACATACAAGAGCAATGGGAATAAAAGTCATGCTACACAAGTGAAAGCCCTTAGGTGGGAAATCCAGCTAAAGCAAAACCCTGGTAGAGATTAATGCTACTAAAACTGAGATACTAAAGGATCAGTTTTGAATTCTCACTAAGGATGGTATCTTACCACTGTCATACAGATGCATTTGTTGTGTCTGTATTATGCCCGAAAATCCTGGCCTGACTGCCAGTCTGATGATCCAAACTGACAGCTGTCAGTTTGGATCAAAATACCAATGGTCCAGTCAAGACTTTAATTGGTAATATAGACACAACAAATGATCCATATTACGCTATAATGAAACTGGTCTAGTGGTGAGAAGTCAATACTGAGCCAATACTGCATGCATTTTAAATGGAAGTTTCCCTTTGCTAGAGAAGCAGGGAAGCAGATAAAACAACCTCATGCACATGCAGATGCTGCTTGCACCAGAGAAGGATTCCAGAATACTCCAAGTGTGGTTGAACACCAGTGGTGCTTCTTTATTTAATAAAATTTTTGTAAAATTTGCAAGAGTTGTACTTTGGAACAACTCTCTGCCAGAGGAGCCTGACAACAACTTTTCTCCTAAAGGAACAAACAGTTGGGGAATACCAGGACACCCCACCGGGCAAATTCTGGATGGGTGTACAGGGTGCACCATGTCCAGGCGCCAGGGAACGCCAAGCAGCAGCTTATAAACTGCAAATGAGCACTGTTATTCAGGGCCAGACTAATAATCTGAACACGCAACTAAGAAACAACTGTATTTCTTTGAGTTCATCCAAGAAAATAGTGCCCACACTGTATCCTGTGGTACAAAGTAAGTCAGGTAACATTTGGTAAACCTATATACCATCTGCCAGAACCTTAGTACACATGGACAAGACCATAAGCAGTGATAAATATCTGCTTGCACCCCATTCGGTCAGAAAATTATTTTCCATGAAAAATCTATTAACTTCAAAAGAAAGAAAATCAGTCACCAAAAAGTATCCAAAAATATACAAACTTTATTAAAACATATACATAAAAAGATAAAACAAGCACAGAAAGGAAAAAGACACAAGGACTCGACCAACAAAAGATTTGGTGGTGATAACAGGAGGCATACCATAGTTACATACAGCAGTGTCAAATGTCACAGTAAAATGGATCACTTTATATAGAATGGCTGAATAAAGGGTATCTGGACAGCAGAACACTGATGTAGAACACAGCTTGCCATATGGACACCATGGAACATGGGGTATAAGAAAAAGACATATGAATCTCTGCCACGTATGCTGCCTGAAACCAGACCACCTACATAACCCAACATACGTTTCACACTAGGGCTTGGTCTGTGTTCTGCTGTCCAGTTACCCTTTATTCAGACATTTTATATAAGGTCTCCCGTGCCAGGATCATGGCAGCTTGGCTGTCATTATAACAACCAGGGCCCACAATCATTGGCGGAGAAATCTCAGTTTCTGGCAGTTAACTCATTACATGCTACTGTAAAAACATGACCGATGCATGGAAAAGAACACTATGTGTGTCTTTACCTCAATGGCAGGACAGCAACAAGATCACTGAGTGCCGAGGTGTTTCTATGGCAGCCAGGGGTCCTATGAATGCCCCCAGGTCTGCCATGGATATGCTTACAGAGACCGGTGCCAGAGGCATGGCTCTATACATTGCCTGTCAGCATAATGCTGACTGGCATAATACATTCTATTACATGAGCAATCAGAAGATAGCTGGTGAAAGTCCTCTAGTGACTATATAAAAAGTAAAAAACATAAAGTTTAAACAAATAATTTAACCTTCACCCCCAAAAATGCACAAATTCCCTAAATAAAATACATATTTATATAAAACATAATAAAAAAAATACATAGTGTGTATAACCATGTCCCACACAGCAGAGCTGTAAAAAAATGTAAAGAAACAAAGCGGAAATGGCATTGCTAGTCTGCCTCCTAAAAACCCGGAATCGAGCAAATCGCAAGTGTGAATTCACTTGCGATTTGCTGCAATCGCTGACATGGGGGGTCTGATGATCCCCGGGGCATTTGCACGGGATGCCTGCTGAATGATTTCAGCAGGCATCCCAGTCCGATCCCCGCCCGGCGCACGTCGGGGACCAGAACTGCCCATAACGTAACTGTACGTCCTTGGTCCTTAAGACCCAGGGTGTCGGGACGTAACGTTACGTCATGGGTCCTGAAGGGGTTAAAGGGGTACTCCCGTGGAAATTATTATTTTTTTATTTTTTTTATTTTATAGTTTTTATTACATTTCCAATACATAAAACAAGGAGAACATTCCTATTCCCGACATTCTGGGATAGTACAAAATATTAATAGTGAAAATCAGTAATACACATCAACATAAGAACGAATCGACATTAGCCTCATTAGGTGTGTCTATAGAGGTGACAAAATAACCCATATAGTAAACCATCAAACAAAACAGTCCTGGTTGCACAGGGTACAAACCGAAAACATGAATAGTGTTGAGCGGCATAGGCCATATTCGATTTCGCGAATATATGGACGAATATTCGTCATATATTCTCGAATATTCGCAATATTCTTGATTTATTTTCGCATATGCGAAAATTCACGTATGCGAAAATTAACATATATGAAAATTAGCATATACAAAAAGTAGCATTAGCGAAAATTTGCATATGCAAATTTTAGCATATGCGAAAATTTGCACACCAGTCTCACACAGTAGTATTAGAGCCTTCTTTACACCACACAAGCTGGAAGCAGAGAGGGCACATTTAGCCTCCAAATCTTGTCTGTAATATCAATGGCAGAAATCCCAGTTTTGGGAACCAGTCTCTTTGGGTCTGGGGCTAGTAGTCTAGATTTAAGGCGGCACTGGGGGCTAAAATGTTGTTCTAAAGCTACCCATTTATTATTCGCATCTCCCGACCACCAAAACCTCGCCTGATCCAGAATGCACGCTCTGTAGTAGTCCTCAATATGAGGCCTACCCAGTCCGCCATTTCCTTTCGTGCAAGTAAGAACTGATCTTGGGACCCTAGGGCGAATAGATTGCCACAAAAAGGAGTCCATGACTCTATTCAAAGATTGGAAGAACGAGCTTGGCATGGCGATCGGAACTGTACGAAACAAGTACAATAATTTTGGCAGGAGGAGCATTTTAAATGCCGAGATTCGACCCATCCAGGAGACCATATGTTTCCCGTATTCTCTGCAAGATTGAGAAATAGAAGAAAGCATCGGTAGAAAATTAGTAGAGAATAGTTGGGAGGAAGGAGAAGTAAGTAGAATCCCCAAGTAGGAGACGCACCGATGCTGCCAATCAAAGGGGAAGGAATGTCTGAGAGAGTCTAGGTCAGCGTCTGGTATGTTTACTGGAAAAATTTGTGATTTGCTGACATTCAATTTATAATAAGAAAGATCCCCAAAAAGACGGATTATATCAAAGAGTGCCGGCATGGAAGTCACTGGATCAGTCAACGTCAAGATCACATCGTCCGCAAAAAGGGCAAGTTTTTGCTTCACCCCTCCAATCGGGATACCCCTGATCAGTTGATTTTGCCTGATAGACTGTGCTAGAGGTTCAATAGCTATAAGGAATATCAGGGGCGAGAGGGGGCATCCCTGCCGCGTACCATTCTACAGAGTGAACCGGTGCGAAAGAGCTCCATTAGTGAAGACTCGTGCCACAGGGTTTCAGTATAAGGCTTGAATAGCTGTAAGGATCTCGCCCTCAAAGCCAAAGGCTCATAGAGCAGAGAAGACTCACTCTATCGAATGCTTTTTCGGCGTCTAAAGCGAGGAACACGGCAGGGGTTAAAGATTTCTCACAATGTTGCAACAACGTAATGATCCTCCTAGTGTTATCGGGAGCTTGCCTCCCTATCGTAAATCCAACCTGATCTCTGCTCAGTAAGCTAGGCATCAGAGGGCGGAGGCGATTCGCCAATATCTTAGCATAAAGTTTGGCGTCACTATTCAGTAACGATATGGGTCTAAAATTGCTAGTCAAGTCCATGGGTTTGCCGGGTTTGGGGATTATCGTGATTAAAGCGTCAAGCATGTCAGGTGGCAGAGAACCGGTCGTCATAGCATTGTTAAAGACGGGAAGAAGATGTGGTAGTAAGATTGGGAGATATCGTTTATAGTATTCGTTCGGTAGTCCATCAGGTCCTGGGGTCTTTTTGGAAGGGAGGGATTTGACAGCATCGGAAATCTCCTGAGGAGAGATAGGAGTATTAAGCAAGGCTAAGGAAGAGGAGGAAAGTTTAGGGAGATTGAGAGTTGAGAGAAAGGAGTCTATTTTAACCTGATCAGGCTGGATACAGGAGGGGTCTGCTCGGATATTGTAAAGGCTTTCATAGTAGTCTTTGAAAGCAGTAGCAATCTCTCTGGGAGCCTGGTGGACAGTGTGTTTAGGAGGGTGTTTAAGGGAAGGGATACGTTGTTTGAAGCGGGCTGGTTTAAGCTTTCTGGCCAATAAAGATCCCGTCTTATTATCCTGCGTATAATACTTCATTTGAGACCTATGTAGGGCACGCTCAAAATCTGACAGTAATAATCTTCGGAGACGAAGGCGTTCCTGAGTTAGCAAGGAAGCATTATCCGTGGAGTGGTTTGATTGTAAAAGTGATTCTAACACCGAAATCTTGTTAAGTGACTCATTGACCGAAGTTAATCTTTGCTTTTTAAGGAAGGCCCCCAACTGAATAAATGAGCCTCTAATTACCGCCTTATGCGCAAGCCAAACAGACAGCTCTGAGACATCTGGGGTATTATTAAGCGAATAGTACTCCAGAAGGGCCCCTTCAATTTTAGCTGAATGTTCGGAGTGTGCTATGAGGTGGGAGTTGGCCCGCCAGACAAAATCACTATATTGAACAGCATTACCAGTGATGTCAATGCTAACAGGAGCATGTCCACGTCCGGTTCCCAATAACTGAGTTAGCAATACGGTCAATTAACCCCCTATCAACAATTTGTTATCAATTCTAGAAAAAGTACAGCTTCTAGGTGAATAGTAGGAAAAATCGCGTTCTGTGGCATGCTGTAAACGCCAGATGTCAAAAAGATCATTGGCAACTAGGAAGTTATGAAGATAGAAAGGGCGACGAGTCAAAGGAGCCGATTGGTCCAGAGAAGCAGAAACCACTGAATTATAGTCGCCACACATAATCAGGGCTCCTTTGCGTACAGAATTAATTTTTTGCATAACAGACCTCAGAAAGCGATTTTGGCGTCTATTGGGAGCGTACAGGTTTACAAGGGTATAATCCACATTGTCAATAGAGCACACCAGGATAATAAAGCAACTCTGGAGATCTACCACTTGAGTTAATACGTGTACCGCTAGTGTGTCTCTAATAGCAATCATCACTCCTCTCTTCTTCTTATCATAAACTGAATGTACAATGAGTGGGAAGTTTCTGTGTCGCAAGGGGGGGGGGGATTTTTGGAGGAAACATGTGTCTCTTGTACACAGACAATGTCTACTGGGTTGCGTTCCACCTCACGTCACAGAAAGTTCCTCTTATATGGACTATTAAGTCCATTTACATTATAGGACATAAGCTTAAATCCCATTTCCAATAGAAAGGCACCGAAGGTGCAACTAAAGACTCAGTTGAGAGAACAGGGGGAAGAAAGGAGGGAGGTAGGGTAGAAAGGGTAGAGGGGAAAGGGGACAGGTAGGAGCAGAGGTGAGAGGAGAGAGAAAAATGGGCAGAGGGGGAAAGGGTAGGGATAGGGGTAATATACCGCACAGGTGTCAAATATGGCAAACAGGAGGTAGTATCGCCTGCTAATCAGAGGTGCATATGATATCAATCAAATACTTAGTGTAGTCCTCAATGGTGAAAAGAATAAGTAACACACTCCGTCTAGAATACGCTGGGTCAGAACAGATATGCGATCACAAAGCACTGTTTGTGATCGTCACCTGAAACAAAAAACAGTTAACACAATAATTCCGGCATACAGTGGAACCTATATCGCACTTTACCAGTTCGTGGGTACGTGTATAGGAGAAATATGAAATAAGAACAATTTCACACACAACAGCACACAGAGTGTATGCTAAAGTGGGCAGATGGCAGGCACTTCAGAATCACCAGAATCAGGGCTTATCCTCCGGGGAAGGTGCAGCTGAACCTTGAGGGGGAGAGCCGCCAGGCTCCGGGCTCCGAGATCCCCAGGCATCCAAAGCGGCAAAGCCGTCATCCACTGAGGCAATGGCATGCATCTTATTATGGCGGGTCACAAGGATTTTGGTGGGGAATCCCCATCTGTAGGATATTCCCAGTCGCCTGAGTTCCATGGTTAGTGGGTGAAAGTCCCTCCTCGCCTGCAAAGTAGCAGCAGAAAGGTCCACAAACAGTTGGAGTCCTGCATACGGATCCGGGAGAGACTTATGTTTCCTGGAGAACTGCAGCAATAGATCCTTCGTTTTAAAGAAAGTAAAGCGAGCCAATACATCCCTCGGAGCTTCCTCAGGAACGGATTTAGGCCTAGCTACCCGGTGGGCTCTATCGATGCTATACTCGAACACTTCAAGATCAGGTAAGAAATGTTTAGTCAATTCTCTCACATACATGGCCAGCTGAGAGTTGGGGATAGTCTCGGGTATGCCGCTGAATTTGACGTTGTTGCGTCGGTTGCGATCTTCCACATCAATAGATTTATTATGGATGGTGGTCACCTTGTCGTCCAGAGCATTATGGGTGTCCACGAGGCCATTGTGGGCAGTAGCAAAGGTCGCCATTTTAGCCTCAGTGTGGGATACTCTTTTATCTATCTCTTGAACTGAGGTTTTTATGGGGTTAAGCATCTCAGAAAAGTCCCTCGTAATCGAGGACCGCAAAAGCAGAAGCATATCCTTAAGAGCATTCTCTGAGACCGGCTTATCAGAGGCTTGATACGAAGCAAATAAGTCCGGTTCACTCCGGGGTGGGTTCGGAGATATAAGGGACCCATCACCCCAATCCCCAGCCCCTCCGATTCCAACCTCGGTTTCTGCTTAACAGGGCTCACCCGCGGGGAAGACAAGGTCATCTCAGGGGAGCTGCTGGCAACGTACTGCAGGCCTCTCGATCCACCAGGGGAGAGGGGGAGGGTGTCATCACCGACCTGCGAATCCTCATGGTGCGGTGTCAGTGCGGGCTGCTGTACAATCCAGTGTCTGGGAAGTTTGCACACCGACGAGGCCCGTGTGGCAGGGCAGGCCGCTGCATCACCATCTCTGACCGGCTTTCCCGTTCTCTGAGGTAGGGGAATCTACGACTGTTGGGAGAAGCGTCTCTCGCTCTGCCGCGCGCGCGGCCCGGCGCCATCTTGGTGCAAACGGCCTCCCTGTCGTCCCGGAGCAAAAAAGTCCTGCAAT
This sequence comes from Hyla sarda, assembly GCF_029499605.1. NCBI lineage: Eukaryota > Metazoa > Chordata > Amphibia > Anura > Hylidae > Hyla > Hyla sarda. The sequence continues at coordinate 237,948,040 of NC_079193.1, read as the reverse complement.
GCTCCACGATCTCCCACCTTGCCATTCCGCTTCCTACTCAAAGTCGCCATGGGTGCTTGGGTGACTTTTCAGTCGGCTCAAGAGTCGCTAGCAGGTCTAGTAATCCTCGTAGTGTGTGCTGTTAGCGGGGCAGCTCTAACATGCGGCCATACTCAGCAGCGGTCAAACCACGCCCCCCGAAATTATTTTTTTTTTAAATCAACTGGTGCCAAAAAGTTAAACAGGTTAGTAAATTACTTCTATTCAAAAATCTTAATCCTTCCAATCCATTTTATGGGCTGTATACTACAGAGGAAATGCTTTTCTTTTTGGATTTCTTTGATGTCACGACCACAGTGCTCTCTGCTGACTTCTGCTGTCCATTTTAGGAACTGTCCAGAGAAGCATATGTTTGCTATGGGGATTTTCTCCTGCTCTGGACAGTTCCTAAAATGAACAGCAGACATCAGCAGATCAGGAGATGTAAAAACTCCACATTTAATGCGCCTTGATCACTATTATAGGCAGCATTAAGGTTCACCTGTGAGGCCAGCAATACATTAGCCAACTTGGGTGGGGCTTATAGCCTGCCTCCCTCCTTCTATTGTATATGTGCTCAGCCACACTGGAGGGTACCTGGGTGGAGGCTGTGAGTCGGACCTAATGCTGCTGTAATTGCTCACTGGCCCCTGGTATTGCCCATACGGCACAGGTAGGTTTAGTGTTAGGTCCCGTGCCACTTGAGAAACCTTGGCATTGGTGTGCGGGCTCAGGTATGTCCTTCATATAAGGATATACTGGCTAATGTCTCAATTTTAACATCAGTTTTGAGGGATAGCCAATGTCATTGTTTACATTTACCACAGTAGTGCACCTATATTCTTGTATTATTCTAATTGTTACACATTCACACCATTTATCAGGTGTAGGATGCCATTGTGGCACTTGTAGTCTGCTGCAGGCATCCCCCATTGTATACATTTTTATGTTTGGGATCGCCCCTAGCAACAGACGACAAGGGCAGGATCTGCTCCCCCAGCATAAATGCACAACTGCATTTGGGGTTGAGAACCTCCTGCTTGCCAGTTGTTGTTTAATTCCTCCTCAATGAGAAACATTACCCCTTTGGTCCTATTACTGAGTGATGATAACCTATTTAAAGGGAACCAATCATCAGATTTTACCCTATATAACGCTTGGCAAAGCGTTATATAGGGTAAAATCTTTATTTTCACCATTCCCGGGGGATGCTCCTGCCCCCAGGGATGGTGAAGATATGAAGTTATAAACTAGTCACCGCCACCGCCGTAAGTAGTAGCTCTTCTCACCTACTCCCGTTCTTCTGCCGGCAGCGACGCCCCCTCCGCTTGAATGATGGGCAGCGTCATCGCTCTGCTTTGTCTGTTCAGTGAGCGGAACAATGACGTGGCCCATCAATCAAGCGGAGGGGGTGTCGCTGCCTGCAGAAGAACGGGAGTAGGTGAGAAGAGCTCCCCGCCCAGGGGACTACTTAAGGCGGCGGCGGTGACTAGTTTATAACTTCATATCTTCACCATCCCTGGGGGCAGGGGCATCCCCCGGGGATGGTGAGGACAACAATTTTACCCTATATAACGCTTTACCAAGCATTATTTAGGGTAAAATCTGATGATTGGTTCCCTTTAAGTACAGCATCATTGCAGGCCCTTCATAGTTTTAACGTGTTGCAATAACCTTTATCCATTACTTGATTTTTTTTTTTTTTTTTTTGGGCCTGACAATCAGCCTATTAAAGAACAGAATAGATGCCTCAGACAATTGAAAAATGCATTTTTTGGGAAAATATTGTGCAATGGAAGAAATCCTAAACTTTTGCTGTCCAACTGAGATACAACTTATGAAAGATGAATGACACTTTAAGGTTTCTATGGCTTTGAGGATAGGCAGACGTCTCATCACCCATCACTGTCAATAAGAGCTTTGTCAACCTATGATCTAAAGGTACAAATTTTAACACAGTGTTAATAAAATCAAACTGACCATTCTGTCCAGTCATGGACAATTGTCCCAATGTCATTTGTACATAGCTATAAGAAGAAATTCTTAACCTTGATAGATCCCATAAGGCTTTTAAATCTGGATGGTAATCCTTCAACATTAAAGCATGGCAAATGTCTATAGGCTTAAGAAGATTGTGTAAAAGGTGAACACAATAATAGTACAGGGAGACGTGTAAACTGGCACTAGGGGCTGAATATGTTCCCACTGAATAAACAGGGACCTGACATATTTATATGCAGAGAAGATGCTTGGTTATCAGATTGTATGTTTTTTACGGTAGGCGTGATTTTTCTACTCATGAGTTTCATGATAGTTTGCTTAACTTTGCTGTTACTTTCTTTGGCATGGTCATGAATTTGTTTGAAACTGCTGATTCACTCTTTCCCTCACATACTTTATTTTCTAACTTAAATCAGAAACTGAGAAAAGGCCATTTAGTGTGAGAATTCTGTGGCAGTACATAAGTATGGACTCCACTTCAGATCTGTCCAACATGTTTTGAGCTTTAGAGCATCTTTAGAGCTCCCTGATGCATTATTTCTGGCCTATGTTTCAATGTTCAGCTTGGACTTTGTAGGTCAGCTATGGCCCTATAAGACTTTAAATAAGGACTAACATGACATTGTTTGAGGATATGCCGCCAACACCTTCTACCCTAGCCCACATTATAGCACTAATTTCTTTTGTAACTTATTCTTTTTCTAGAAAAGAGTAATCCAGCTTCAGTCATCTTGATCTTTTAATAAAGTTAATTGCTTCAGACCCCCCCTCCCCCGACCCCCTACACTTGGTTATCGTACTTTACTTATTTACTGATCATTCTACCTATGTCCTAATAGGAGAGTGTCTGCCTTTCTACCTAATGGGGGATACTACCTATTTACCTAATGAAGGGGTGTCTGCCTTTCTACCCAATGTTTTTTTTTGCATCGAATTCCACTCAGAAGTTCTTCTAGGAAATTCAGCTACATGAATTTAACAATTGGTGTCAATAGCTTTTCTGTTGACTTTTCTACACTTCAGAATTTTCATGTTTATTGTTTTGGTGGAGTTCCATGCACATCATCCCTATTGATGGAAATTCAATCCACACAGAATTCCACCAATCATAGTGTCATAGGGCCAACGGATGTAGTTGGCCTTCTTGCCTTCTTCCCATACAGCATCCTGGCGTCATCTCCTTCCCCAGATAAGTGACACACACTGCCATCCACATTTTTTACAAGATCCAACTAGGATGCTCACATGCTTAATATAAGCTCTCTTGGCAAGAGATTAAGGTCAGCATAGGTACTCCAACCGGTCTGTACAACCTGATACAAAGCAAGATGTGCTACCCTGTGTGTTCTCGCAACTTTTTATCATAGCCATTAGTCATAGCATTAACTTCACCATTTTTTGCTACGGTGGCTCCTCTGTGGGATCAGCCAATTCAGAATAGCCTATACTCCCAACATGCTTTATTGTGTTTTGGGCACCCATGGCCTTATCACTTATTGTCTTATCCTGGACCTCTACTAGTAGGTTAATCACCTACATATCAGAAACATCCCACAAGACCTGCATGGTCTTGTATAAGTAGAGCAGTTAAGGGCAGATAAGGTGGTTGTCCCCCAGGCAAAGTCTCTAGCATAGTCACAGAGCGCTTTGTGGCCAGCTCACCCTGTATGTCTCCCTGTAGACCTGTGCAACCTTTAGGCCATGTTCACACATCCGCAGCAGCAGAGTTGCATTGTATTCAATGGGATTCTGCTGCGCTGTGCACACAACGGAATTTCTACGCCAGAAAAAAATCCGATTTCCCTGTCCGCATAAAGAATAAACCTGTCCATTCTTTCTGCGGGATCCGAATGGAATGCATTTCCATCTATAAGTTGGTGCATTCCCATGCAGTCCTAGCAGTCTGCGGAATGTCCGGTGGGAGATTTTCAATGCAGATATTCCGGACGTGTGAACATAACCTTACAAATGGAGGTCTGCACAATTTTAGGGAGTCCTTGACCCTCCGGTAGTGAGGTGTCTGGGGGATGTACCCATGTTTGTGTGATAAAATCAGTCTAGACATGTGGGTAACATGCAAAACAGGGGTTAACTTTACTAAAGTCCCTTGTGCACATCCAAATAATATATAATTCTTTACAGAACAGGATAGCAAAGTTACAGTCTTTTGGTTGGATTCCTCTCTTGGAGTTCCCTATTGTTGTCGTATAAGGCTACTTTCACATTGCGGCTGGGCTCCGCAACAAACGGCCATTAAGGCAAATTTTTTTTTTTTTTTAGCCTTCAACGGCCGTTAGTGTGACAGAGTCCAACGGGAGGCATAATGGGCACAGAGGATCCCATTCGCTTGAATGGGATTCTCTGACGTCCGTTATTGTGGCCGTTATTCCACTGGAAGATAGCGGTAGAAAAAGACATTGCAAACACAAATTTTTCTCCCGCTATCTTCCAATGACTGAAGGGCAGTAGCGGTAGTGTGAAAGGAGCCTAAGCCATTAGCACTTTAGTGTTGCTAGCGTCGATGTCCTACTGAGGAAGACTCAAATTTTACGCAGGTTAGATTTTAGCAACTGGAACTATATGTAGATTCTCTGGCCAAAGATTGATGAACTTACTCATCAGTAGGCTTTAATGAAATGGGAAGCAGAACTAGGCATAAATTTCCTCTCTTCATATGGCCTAGCAGGACAAAGTCTTACTAGATTCTCACACTTCTCTAGTTAGGGCCAGACTCTAACCAGTTTAGGCTAGTCCCAAACCTCTGAGTAGAGAGGCTTGGAAATGGGTGACTCCTCCCTCAGAACTTTTCAGCACCTTCTAATAGAAGCTAGACTGAGGGAAGGCCATGTGCCCAAAGTTCCATGCATCATTTTATTTGTAATCCATCAGTGTGGGCAGAAGAGAGCAAAATCTTATCCCTTGTACTTCCTAAATACCACAGCACATGCAGAGACATTGTGATATACGAAATGATAAGTTATACAGGTTAGACTCATGATACCCAGAAAAAGGTTTGATTATTTGGAGAGAAACATCTGAGCCATGTGACAAACTTTGACCTTAAGAACTGGGAGATGGTATCTGGACACTTTACTTAACCCCTTAAGGATGCAGGGTGTACAGGTACACCTTGACGTCCTGGTACTAAAGGACTCAGGGCATACCTGTACGCCCTGGTTGCGTTTACCGGGCTTAAACCATTCTCACCATCGGAGAACGGATTAAAACCTATGGGTCCCGGTAGCTACGGGCAGCCAGGACCCTTGGCTAAGGCCCGGCACCGCTGATCGGACCGATGCTCAGCATTAACCCCTTAGACGCCACGATTAAAGTTGATCGTGGCGTCTAAAACTAAAGTGAAAGAATCCCTGCAGCTCAGCAGAGCTGATCAGGACAATCGTGTCTAAATCGTGATGTCCCGATCAGCTTACAGGACAACGAGAGGGTCTTCATCTGCCTCTACATCATCCGATCGGCGTTCTACTGCTCCATGCCTACTCAGCAGGCAAGAGCAGCAGAGCACCAGTAACACTGATCAATGCTATGCTATGGCATAACACTGATCAGTGTGTGCAATCAGAAGATTGCATGTTGTAGCCCCCTAAAAAAATAAAATAAAATAAAAAGTGAAAAAGTGTTAAAATAAAAGTTAATAAAAGTTCATTAACCCCTTCCTATTAAAAGTTTAAATCACCCCCCTTTTCCCATGTTTTAAATAAAATAATGTAATAAAGAATAAAAATAATCATATATGGTATCGCCGCATGCGTAAATGTCCAAACTATTAAAATATAAGGTTAGCTAAACCACATGGTTGATTGCGTACATGTAAAAGAAATACCAAAATTGTATATTTTTGTTCACTTCATATTCCATAAAAATATTTATAAAATGCATCAAAAAGTCCCATAAAAAAATTGTACCAATAAAAACTACAGACCATGGTGCAAAAAGCAAGCCCTCATACTGCCCTGTAGGTGGAAAAATATAAAAAGTTATAGGGGTCAGAAAATGAAAATTTTAACTCCCTACAGGACCCATGACTTAACGTTACGTCGTGATACCCTGTTTAGGCTAGTCCCACCGTGCGCCGGGTGGGGATCGGACCGGGATGCCTGCTGAAATCATTCAGCAGTCATCCTGTGCAAATGCCCAGGGGGGTCATCAGACCCCCCCATGTCGGCAATCGCAGCAAATCGCAGGGGAATTCACACCTGCGATTTGCGCAATTCTGGGTCATACGGGTCTATGGTGACCTAGAAAATAAGTGGGATCGGTGTTGTCCAAGACACCACTGGTCCCCCTGAAGGGATAGGAGTGAGGTGGCAGGGGTGCCACCCCTCCGATCCCTGCTATTGGTCATATAGACGCGACGACCAGTAGCAGATCGGGGGCGGGGGGTTAACTTTCGGTTTCCCCATACTGCCCACCCGCTGTAGGCAGGGCAGAACGGCCGAAACTGACGGGGACCGGCGCTGAAGTCCACTTACCAATCCGTGGCAATGGAGCGACGATCGATGACGTAGATCAGCGGCAGTAGAGGACGGCGATGCAGCTCCCTGGATTCTACAGAAGCCGGCGAGTTGCCTAGCAACATCTGGAGGGCTACAGTTTGAGACCACTATACAGTGGTCTCTAAAGTGTAGCCCTATTGATGTTGCAAAACTACAACTCCCAGCATGCCCAGACACATGTTTAGGCATGCTGGGATTTGTAGTTTTGCAACAGCTGGAGGGCTACAGTTTGAGACAACTATACAGTGGTCTCTAAACTGTATCCCTCCAGATCTTGCAAAACTACAACTGCTAGCATGCCCACACAGCTGTTTGCTGTCTGGGCATGCTGGGATTTGTAGTTTTGCAAAATATGGAGGGCCACAGTTTGGAGATCACTGTGCAGTGGTCTCTAAACTTTAACTCTCCAGATGATGCAAAACTGCAAATCCCAGCATGCCCAGACAGCAAACAGCTGTCTTGCCATGCTGGGAGTTGTAGTTGCGTACCTCCAGCTGTTGCATAACTACATCTCCCAGCATGCCCTTTGGCGATCAGTACATGCTGGGAGTTGTAGTTTTGCAACAGCTGGAGGCACACTGGTTGGAAAATACTGAGTTAGGTAACAGAAGCTTACTGAAGGTTTGCCAACCAGTGTGCCTCCAGCTGTTGCAAAAGTACAACTCCCAGCATGCACGGTCTGTCAGTACATGCTGGGAGTTGTAGTTTTGAAACAGCTGGAGGTTTGCCCCCCCCCCCCCATGTGAATGTACAGAGTACATTCACACGGGCGAGTTTACAGTAAGTTTCTTGAAGTTTGAGCTGCGGCAAATTTCTCACCGTAACCCGCCAGTGCGAATGTACCCTAAAAACACTAAACTACACTAACACATAATAAAGGGTAAAACACTACATATACACCCCTTACACTGCCCCCCCCCCCCCAATAAAAAGGAAAAACTTATTGTACAGCAGTGTTTCCAAAACGGAGCTTCCAGCTGTTGCAAAACTCTCAGCATTTCCAGACAGCCACTGACTGTCAAGGCATGCTGGGAATTAAGCAACAGCTGGAGGCACCCTATTTGGGAATCGCTGTCATAGAATACCCCTATGTCTACCCCTATGCAATCCCTAATGTAGACCTCAAATGCGCATGGCGCTCTCTCACTTCGGAGCACTGTTGCAGATTGCTCTCTCCACCCATTGAAGCAGACAGGCTCCCTGTCATCAGATGACTAGTGAGTCAGGTCTCGACCACATTGCAAGCTGGGAAAAATCCAAGACAGCAGTCATTTTGTATGCTGTTAAACATAAATATTGGGGTGAACATCACATAAGAATTGTGAGAAAACCATCACACACAGGTAAAGACACTATATTATGAACTACACTAACTTTACAGCCCCTGAAGCATAGTCAAATAAAAAAAAAGTCCTGGAACAGCCCTTTAACACCCCACAGGTGTTTGACGAATTTTCGTTAAAGTTGGATGGGAAAATGAAAAAAATAAAACATTTTCACTATAATGCTGGTGTTACCCTAAATTTTTCATTTTCACAAGGGAAAATAGTAAAAAAGCCCCCCAAAATGTAAGAACATACCCCATATGTGGATGTAAAGGGCTCTGCTGGTGCACCATTGGGCTTTTGAAGAGAAAATTTGTCTGGAATTGAAGGCCACGTGTGTTTACAAAGTGTCAGGATCCGGGCTGGTGGATGTAGGTGGATCCTCTGTGCCAGAGAGGTGATGGCATGGGCCGTACCAGGGAAACAGAGTCTAAGGGGTTACTTGTATTCACCAGAGCCCGCCGCAAAGCGGGATGGACTTGCTGCGGTGGTAACCCCCAGGTCGTTCCATCCAGTAGCGACTCAACCTCTCTGGCAGCTGAGATGGCGCGGTACAGAAGGACAAGGCAAGGCAAGGTCAGACGTAGCAGAAGGTCAGGGCAGGTGGCAAGGTTCGTAGTCAGGGGCAACAGCAAGGGTTCTGGGAACAAAGGCAATGGACACTCAGGAAACGCTTTTTCAAGGCACTAGGCAACAAGATCCGGCAAAGGACAGGAAGAGGAAGTGGTGTTAAATACGTTATACAGTAATTGGGCCAGGCACCAATTAATGGTGCACTGGCCCTTTAAATTTAAGAGAGCCGGCGCGCGCGCACCCTAGAGAGCGGGGCCACGTGCGCCGGGAGGACACAGAAGACAGAGGGAGGTAAGTGGAACGGGATGCGGATCGGGGGCGGACTTGTGCCGCCACGCGGATCGCATCCCCGCCAGCGGCACTGTAGCAGCACTCTCGGTCAGAGGGACAGACCGGAGAGCTGCAGGCGGACACACGCCGTGAGCACTCCGGGATGGATGCGGGACCCGGAGCGTTCGGCGTTACACAAAGCCCCCATAGTGCCAGAACAATGGACCCCTCACATGTGACCCCATTTTGGAAAGTACAGTGAGCATTTACGCCCCACAGATGTCTGGCAGATTTCTCAAACAGTGGTCCGTGAAAATGAAAAATGTAATTTTTCATTTGCACAGCCCACTGTTCCAAAGATCTGTCAAACGCCAGTGGGGTGTAAATACTCATTGCACCCCTTATTAAATTGTTTGAGGGGTGTAGTTTCCAAAATGGGGTCACATGTGGGGGGGGGGCACTGTTCTGGCACCACGGGGGGCTTTGTAAACGCACATGGCCCCTGACTTCCATTCTAAACAAATTCACTATCCAAAAGCTCAATGTGACTCCTTCTGTTCTGAGCATTGTAGTGCACCAGCAGAGCACTTGACATCCACACATGGGGTATTTCCTTACTCAGAAGAAATGGGGATACAAATTTTGGGGGTCATTTTGGGGGTCAAAAAGTGTAAAATTTGGGGGGAAAACAGCATTTTAATGATTTTTTTTTTCATTTACACATCCAACTTTAACAAAAAGTCGTGAAACACCTGTGAGGTGTTAAGGCTCCCTGTACCCCTTGTAATGTTCCTTGAGAGGTGTAGTTTCCAAAATAGTATGCCATGTGTTTTTTTTTTTTTTTTGCTGTGCTGGCACCATAGGGGCTTCCTAAATGCGACATGCCCGTCAAAAACCATTTCAGCAAAATTTGATTTCCAAAAGCCAAATGTGACTCCTTCTCTTCTGAGCATTATAGTTCACCCGCAGAGCATTTTACTTCCTAACATGGGGTATTTCCATACTCAGAAGAGATGGGGTTACAAATTTTGGGGGGCATTTTCTCCCATTACCTTTTGTAAAAATGGTAAATTTGGGGAAAAAACTGCACTTTAGTGAGAATTTTTTTTTCCCCATTTAGGCTAAGTTTCCACTTGGTTTTTTTTCTGTCAGTTTTTGGAAAACTGACACTGTAGTTTTTGAGCCAAAGTCAGAAGTGTATTTAAAAGGAATAAGACTTATAAAGGAAGAACTTACACTTCTCCTCCCTTATGGATCCACTTCTGACTTTGGTTCAAAAACTGCAGTGATAGTTTTCCAAAAACTGCCAGAAAAGAACCCAAGTTAAAACTTAGCCTTACACTTCCGACTTTAACGGAAAGTTGTAAAACACCTGTGGGGTGTTAAGGCTCACTGGACCCCTTGTTATGTGCCTTGAGGGGTGTAGTTTCCAAAAGGGTTTGCCATGTGGGGTTTTTTCTGCTTTTCTGGCACCATAGGGGCTTCCTAAATGCACCATGCCCCCTAAAAACCATTTAAGCAAAATTCACTCTCCAAAATCCCATTTGTTGCTCCTTCCCTTCTTAGCCCTCTACTGCGCCTGCCGAACACTTGACATACACATATGAGGTATTTCCTTACTCAAGAGAAATTGGGTTACAAATTTTGGGGGCTTTTTCTCCTATTACCCCTTGCAAAAATTCAAAAACTGGGTCTACAAGAACATGCGAGTGTAAAAAATGAAGATTTTGAATTTTCTCTTTCAATTTGCCGCTATTCCTGTGAAACACCTAAAGGGTTAACAAACCTTTTGAATGTCACTTTGAATACTTTGGGGGGGGGGGGGGTGCATTTTTTTTATAATGGGGTCATTTATGAGTTGTTTCTAATAAGAAGGCCCTTCAAATCCATTTCAAAACTGAACTGGTCCCTGAAAAATTTAAATTTTGAAAATTTTGTGAAAAATTGGAAAATTGCTGCTATATTTTGAAGCCCTCTGATGTCTTCGAAAAGTAAAAACATGTCAACTTTATGATGCAAATATAAAATAGACATATTGTATATGTGAATCAATGTACAATTTATTTGGAATATCCATTTTTCTTATAAGCAGAGAGCTTCAAAGTAAAAAAATTGCAAAATTTTCATCAAATTTTGGAATTTTTCCCCAAGAAATGATGCAAGTATCGACAAAATTTTTACCACTAATATAAAGTAGAATATGTCACGAAAAAACTATCTCGGAATCAGAATGAAAGGTAAAAGCATCTTAGAGATATTAATGCTTGAAGGGGTTATCCAGGAAAAAACTTTTTTTTATATATCAACTGGCTCCAGAAAGTTAAACAGATTTGTAAATCACTTCTATTAAAAAATCTTAATCCTTTCAGTACTTATGAGCTTCTAAAGTTAAGGTTTTTTCTGTCTAAGTGGTCTCTGATGAAACATGTCTCAGGAACCGCCCAGTTTAGAAGCAAATCCCCATAGCAAACCTCTACTAAACTGGGTGGCTCCCGAGACACATGTCATCAGAGAGTACTTAGACAGAAAAGAACAACCTTAACTTCAGAAGCTCATAAGTACTGAAAGGATTAAGATTTTTTAATAGAAGTAATTTACAAATCTGTTTAACTTTCTGCAGCCAGTTGATATATAAAAAAAGTTTTTTCCTGGATAACCCCTTTAACCCATTAAGGACTCAGCCTATTTGGACCTTAAGGATTCAGACAATTTTATTTTTACGCTTTCGTTTTTTCCTCCTCCCCTTCAAAAAATCATAACTCTTTTATATTTTCATCCACAGACTAGTATGAGGGCTTGTTTGTTGCGCGACCAGTTGTCCATTCCTCACTTTACCATAAAATGTATGGCGCAACCAAAAAAATACTATTTGTGTGGGGAAATTAAAAAGAAACCCGCAATTTTTCTAATTTTGGAAGGTTTTGTTTTCACGCTGTACAATTTATGGTAAAAATGACATGTGTTTTTTATTCTCCGGGTCAATACAGTTAAAATGATACCCATGATTATACACTTTTCTATTACTTTTGCGTTAAAAAAAAATCACAAACTTTTTAACCAAATTAGTACGTTTAAAATCCCCCTATTTTGAAGACCTATAACTTTTTCATTTTTCCATATAAGCGGTGGTATGAGGGCTCATTTTTTGTGCTGTGATCTGTACTTTTTATTAATACCATATTTGCTTATGCAAAACTTTTATTACATTTTGATAAAATATTTTTGGAATAAAAATGTTATAAAAAAGCAGCTATTTTGGACTTATTTTTTTTTACGTTCTCGCCGTTCACCTTACGGGATCATTTACATTTTATTTTAATAGTACAGATATTTACGCACCCGGCGATACCAAATATGTATATAAAATATATTTTTTAACACTTTTTGGGGGTAAAATAGGGAAAATGGGCCAATTAGCGTTTTTAATGGGGGAGGGGGTTTTTCCAATTTTTTTTACTTTATTTTTTTACTTTTTTTACTTTTATTTTTACACTCTTATAGTCCCCATAGGGGACTATTTATAGCAACGATTCGATTGCTAATCCTGTTCAGTGCCATGTATAGGACATAGCACTGATCAGGGTTATCGGTGATCTTCTGCTCTGGTCTGCGGGAAGGCAGATCAGAGCAGAAGACTTCCGGAAGACAGCAGAAGCAGGTGAGGGGACCTCCGTCTGCCATGCAGGATGATCGGATCGCCGCGGCAGCGCTGCGGGTGATCCGATCATCCTGTTAAGTGACCGCGATGCTGCAGATGCCGTGATCTGTATTGATCCCAGCATCTGAGGGGTTAATGGTGGACATCCGCGGGATCGTGGGTGTCCACCATTACCAGCGGGTCACTGGCTGCGATCCACAGCCGGGACCTGCCACGCATGATGCCGGCATCGCTCCGATGCCCGCGGTTATGCTCAGGACGTAAATGTACGTCCTGGTGCGTTAAGTACCACATCACCAGGACGTACATTTACGTCCTGCGTCGTTAAGGGGTTAAAGTGACAGTGGTCAGATGTGCAAAAAATGGCCGGGTCCTACAGTGAAAATTGGCTGGGTCCTTAAGGGGTTAAACATACTAATTTTGGTGCATGTAATAATTTAAGTAGTAAAATAAATAAAACCTACATAAATTGGGTATCCCTGTAACCTGTATTTTTTTTTTGTTTCACCGCAGATTATGTTATAAAATAAGTAATGTGATTACAAAGTACAATTAGCAATGCAAAAAACAAGCCCTTATATGGGTCTGTAGGTGCAAAATTGAACAAGTTATAATTTTTAGAAGGTGAGGAGGAAAAAACTAAAGTGCAGAAACGTAAATTGTTTTGAGTCCCTAAGGTGAAAATGTGCTGAGTCCTCTTGTTCCTGCTCCAAAATATCAGGTGCAAGAACTGGCTGTTCACTTGCTACTTAATATAATATACAAATGGAAAATATATTATTATAATATAATATACAGTAACTTACCCTTCACAGGTGTCATAGTCAGAATAAAATTAATGTTGTCCATTGGTTATAATCTTCTGGCTGATAAGATGACTATAATTGTAAAAATTTAAGAACTATAATTGCAATTACCTAATAGATATTATATATGTAATATATTCCTTTTTTTCCATATTTAAATGTATATTCACGTCAGTCATGTTTTTGCATGGTTCTGCAATTGGTCATCATGATCAGAAATAATCATTTACTTCTTACAGAAAAGGAATTATTCATAAGATGGCAAGGTTTAAGCAACAGATACTGAGTCATGTGGGGACATTTTGAAGTTCTCTGGCCAAATATTTAACTTATTATATTATTCTGTCAACACTGATTCATTTGTTCCTGGTGACTGGGACTAGCAGTAACCAAAGTCACTAGAGGCCTAACAATTCCTTCTTCTGAAATGTCAAAGTGTGGCTTAGTACACTGTCACAGGGCATCTCCAAGGAACTCCCCGAACTTGGAAGACCTTTTAAAACTTATAGTACAGGATTTTTTTTGTGTGTGATACTAGGAAAGTTCCCGAATATAACTAGAGTGTTTTGTTATAGTCCATGTATCCTATTTAAAACTATTTAAATATTTCCTTTGGATCCTAAGGAAGGATGTGTCAAAATAAAACAACCAAACCCAACACAGAACAAAAACATTCAGATATATTCAGGTGTATATACCGTATTTATCGGCATAAAACACGCATCTTTTAGGCAAAATTTTTTAACCTAAAGTCTATCTGCGTGTTATACGCCGATAAGCTGCTGCAGTTCAATGATTTAAAGCGGTTGCTTTAAATCAATGAACTGCAGCGGCTTTTGCAGGTCCAGAGACCTGCCGTCGCTGCCCGATTCTCTGCCCCTGCCTATCCTGGGGTTCAGAGACTGCCGGGGCGCCGCTACACCATTGCCTCCCCATCCCAAGTTTTTCTGACCCCGCAGAAGCCCCCAGGAAAGGCAGGGGAAGAGAGGCAGTCGCTGCCCGCTTCTCTCTTCCTGCCTTTCCTGGGGTCTAGAGCCCTGCTGCCGCCACTTCTCTCCCCCTATCGGCGCCGCTGCCGTATTGCCTCCCCCATCCCCGGTTTTAAAATAACCTGTTGCCGGGGTCGGGTCTGCGCTGCTTCTGGCTCTGGTGTGGCGTCTCCTGTGTCATTGCTATGCAACGGATAGCCATGGGGAGAGAAGTGGCGCGAATAGCCAGGGGGAGAGAAGCGGTGCGGATAGCAAGGGGGAGAGAAGCGGCACCGATAGCCAGGGGGAGAGAAGCGGCGGCAGCAGGGCTCTAGACCCCAGGAAAGGCAGGGGGATAGAAGCGGGCAGCTTGTGCGGGGTCAGAAACAGTGTATCGAGGTATATACATGCACACACATGCACCCTCATTTTGCCAAGGATATTTGGGTAAAAAAATTTTTTTACCCAAATATCCTTGGTAAAATGAGGGTGCGTGTTATTGGCCGATGCGTGGTGTACCCCGATAAATACAGTATATATATATATATATATATATGAGCAGATTTACTAATTACGTTTCATAAACCTAGACTAGGCAGTCTAAGAATGTGCCAAAATGTTTTAGATAAACTTTTAGGTGCATCACTTTGCACCATAATTCTACTCCAAAACTTTGCTGCAGTTTCATCAGTTTAAAGCCACGCCTACTTTCTACCAGGCTGCTCCCATTTGCCATGAAAAGTAGCTAAAATGCATAATAAATGTGTCTGAAATGTGATGCCATTTAGGCACGTTTTACAACAAGGTATAGATGCAAACATATTAATAAATAGCATACATAAGAAGACAAAAAGGTACCCCCACTCACCGCAAGGAAACAGCAGACCAACTTCTATGGCATCTCGGACAGATCCGACTTCAGGCTAACAGCAGGGCGCTCAGAGTGGAGGCGACTGCCGGCAAAATTTCGCGCAGATCGCGCTTCTTCCGGCTTCGTATACAGTATGTCACGATGCCGGCTGGCAGGTAGTGGATCCTCTGTGCCAGAGAGGGATGGCGAGGACCGCGCTAGTGGACCGGTTCTAAGCCACTACAGGTTTTCACCAGAGCCCGCCGCAAAGCGGGATGGTCTTGCTGCGGCGGTAGTGACCAGGTCGTATCCACTAGCAACGGCTCACCTCTCTGGCTGCTGAAGATGCTGAAGATAGGCGCGGTACAATGGAGTAGGCAGAAGCAAGGTCGGACGTAGCAGAAGGTCGGGGGCAGGCGGCAAGGATCGTAGTCAGGGGCAACGGCAGGAGGTCAGGAACACGGACTAGGAACAGACTAGGGAACGCTTTCACTAGGCACTAAGGCAACAAGATCCGGCAAGGAAGTGCAAGGGAAGTGACTAGATATAGGGAAGTGCACAGGTGAACACAATAAGCTAATTGGGAAGATTGGGCCAGGCACCATCATTGGTGCACTGGCCCTTTAAATCGCAGAGACCCGGCGCGCGCGCGCCCTAGGGAGCGGGGCCGCGCGCGCCGGGACAGGACCGAGGGAGAGCGAGTCAGGTACGGGGACCGGGGTGCGCATCGCGAGCGGGCGCTACCCGCATCGCGAATCGCACCCCGGCTGAAGGCGGGACCGCAGCGCACCCGGTCAGTGGATCTGACCGGGGCGCTGCAACAACGAAGATGAGGCGAGCGCTCCGGGGAGGAACGGGGACCCGGAGCGCTCGGCGTAACAGTACCCCCCCCCTTGGGTCTCCCCCTCTTCTTGGGGCCAAAGAACCTGAGAAAAAAAAACTCAATTTTTCCGTGAAGAGGTCCGATGCAAATTAGGAGGGGTTCTGTGTGGAAACGTACGAGACAGTCCAATCTTTTATTGTAAAAACAATAGATGTAGAGGGGTCTGGCGAGACTGGTCACAGGAACGTAGAACCTGTTGATGAGAGAGGCCAAAAAAAATTTTCCTGCAGATCCGGAATCCAAGAAGAGCATAGTAGAGAAGGAGAAGGTAGAGGCAGATATCCGCACAGGCACAGTAAGGCGTGGAGAAGCAGAGTTGACATCAAGAACTGTGTCACCTTCGTGCGGAGTCAGCGTGCGTCTTTCCAGGCGGGGAGGACGGATAGGACAATCCTTCAGGAAGTGTTCGGTACCGGCATAGTACAGGCAAAGATTCTCCATGCGGCGTCGTGTCCTCTCTTGAGGTGTCAAGCAAGACCGGTCAACATGCATAGCCTCCGCGGCGGGAAGCACAGGAACAGATTGCAGAGGACCAGAGGAGAGAGGAGCCGGAGAGAAAAAACGCTTCGTGCGAACAAAGTCCATATCCAGGCGGAGCTCCAGACGCCATCCGGAAGAACGCATGTCAATGCGAGTGGCTAGATGAATGAGTTCATGTAGGTCAGCAGGAGTCTCTCGTGCGGCCAGAACATCTTTAATGTTGCTGGATAGGCCTTTTTTAAAGGTCGCGCAGAGAGTCTCACTATTCCAGGACAACTCGTAAGCAAGAGCACGGAACTGAATGGCGTACTCGCCAACGGAAGAAACACCCTGGGCCAGGTTCAGCAGGGCAATCTCGGCTGAAGAAGCTCGGGCAGGTTCCTCAAAGACACTTCGAATTTCCGAGAAGAAGGAGTGTACAGAGGCAGTGACGGGGTCATTGCGGTCCCAGAGCGGTGTGGCCCATGACAGGGCTTTTCCAGACAGAAGGCAGAACACGAAAGCCACCTTAGACCTTTCAGTAGGAAACTGGTCCGACATCATCTCCAAGTGCTGGGAACATTGCGAAAGAAAGCCACGGCAATACTTAGAGTCCCCATTAAATTTGTCCGGCAAGGACAGGCAGAGGCTAGGAGTGGCCACTCGCTGCGGAGGAGGTGCAGGAGCTGGCGGAGGAGATGATTGCTGAAGAAGTTGCGAATGTTGGTGCAAAATGGTGGACACTTCCGACAGCTGGTGGGTTAGATGGGCGATCTGTCGGGCGATATCAGAGACAACTGGCAGGGGAACCTCAGCGGGATCCATGGCCGGATCTACTGTCACGATGCCGGCTGGCAGGTAGTGGATCCTCTGTGCCAGAGAGGGATGGCGAGGACCGCGCTAGTGGACCGGTTCTAAGCCACTACAGGTTTTCACCAGAGCCCGCCGCAAAGCGGGATGGTCTTGCTGCGGCGGTAGTGACCAGGTCGTATCCACTAGCAACGGCTCACCTCTCTGGCTGCTGAAGATGCTGAAGATAGGCGCGGTACAATGGAGTAGGCAGAAGCAAGGTCGGACGTAGCAGAAGGTCGGGGGCAGGCGGCAAGGATCGTAGTCAGGGGCAACGGCAGGAGGTCAGGAACACGGACTAGGAACAGACTAGGGAACGCTTTCACTAGGCACTAAGGCAACAAGATCCGGCAAGGAAGTGCAAGGGAAGTGACTAGATATAGGGAAGTGCACAGGTGAACACAATAAGCTAATTGGGAAGATTGGGCCAGGCACCATCATTGGTGCACTGGCCCTTTAAATCGCAGAGACCCGGCGCGCGCGCGCCCTAGGGAGCGGGGCCGCGCGCGCCGGGACAGGACCGAGGGAGAGCGAGTCAGGTACGGGGACCGGGGTGCGCATCGCGAGCGGGCGCTACCCGCATCGCGAATCGCACCCCGGCTGAAGGCGGGACCGCAGCGCACCCGGTCAGTGGATCTGACCGGGGCGCTGCAACAACGAAGATGAGGCGAGCGCTCCGGGGAGGAACGGGGACCCGGAGCGCTCGGCGTAACACAGTACATGCTGACACAATTGGTCTTTCTCCACAGCAGTGCCCTCTAGCTTGTGTTAGTTAGTATATTAATAAATAGCTGCACTGTTTTAACCAGAACAAAACCTATAAAGAACCTATCACACTTTAATACAAGTCTTTGAATTGCTTAGACAAGTGTTTCTTAATTGTTCTAAGCTAAGCACTCCAAATATATCAATGACCTCCAAGGCTATGAACATACACTGTGCTGAATATTAAAAGTACAGCAGGACTACAATGAGTTCCTCAGAGAGACATGGCATGTATCCCCTGGAGTACCTAGAGATATCTGTCAGGGTATCTGTCTCAAACTCTCCATCACTATATAAAAGAGTGGGGTATCAAGGATAGGAAGAGAGCATTTCCGAGGCCTAGGCATAGTAGCAGTGGCATACACAAGTGGTAAGGGAATTACTGGGTGAAAATAGAATCAGAATGAGCAGGCCTGAAAGAAGAATTTTTTGTTTTGTTTAGTTCTTTTTATCTGATGCTATACCCCTTTTCAAAAGAACAATTATGGTGCCATGTGCTATGCTTCTTACCATTACTATACATTAGTGTTGCTCGCGAATATTCGCAATTCGAATATTATTCGCGAATATCGCATATTCGCGAATTCGCGAATTTCGCGAATATAGCGCTATATATTCGTAATTACGAATATTCGTTTTTTTTTTTTTCTTTTTTTTTTTTTTCTTCTTCACAGTACACATCACAGTGATCATCCCTCTCTGCTTCCAGCTTATGTGGTGTAAAGAAGGCTCTAATACTACTGTGTGAGACTGGCGTGCGTAAATTCGCATATGCGAAAATGCGTATATGCTAATTTTCGCATATGCGAATTTTCGAGTATGTTAATTTTCTATATGCTAATTTTCACATATGTTAATTTTCGCATACGCGAATTTACGCATAGGCGAAAATAAAACGAGAATATAACGAATATGCGAATATTCGCGAATATATGACGAATATTCGTCCATATATTCGCGAATATTCGCGAATTCGAATATGGCCTATGCCGCTCAACACTACTATACATCACAGTTCTCCCTACTCTGCTGAGCGTACACACACACACATTGGCCCTGATTTACTATTGTAATCCCGACATGTCTTGTCAGGATGTGCGCCAGAAATTCTGTTTGCGCCAGAATTAAAAAAGAAACCTGACCAACTCTCCATTTTACTGAGAAAACCCAGAAAAGGGGCATGGCCATTGAGAAAGGGGGTGTGATCACCAAAAAGGAGGTGTGTCCCCGGCATTTTCGAAAAATCCCAACATATTTACTAAGGTTTCCACAGAAAATGTGGTGGATTTGAGCTGAGAAAAACCCCACAGCTCAGAGCATGTGTAAAAAAAGCAAAATTTAGGGAAAAAGTGCAAAATGTAGAGAAACCTTAACCCCTTAAGGACCAAGGGCATTCAGGTACACCTTCCCTCCCTGGTACTTAAGGACCAAGGGCGCACCTGTACGCCCGTGGGAATTTCGGTCCTCGTTGCGCGCCGGGCAGGGACCGGACCGGGGTGACTGCTGATATCTATCAGCAGGCATCCCGTGCAAATGCCAAGGGGGGTCCTGAGACCCCCCCCATGTCGGCGATCACCACAAATCACCGGTGATTTCACACCGGCGATTTGCCACAATTCCGGGTCATATGGGTCTCCGGTGACCTGGAAAATAAGGGGGATCAGGGTTGTCCAAGACACTCCCGATCAGCTTGAAGGGATAGGAGTGGGGTGGCAGGGGTGCCACCCCTCCTATCCCTGCTTTTGGTCATCTAGAAGTGATGACCAATAGCAGATCGGGGGTGGGGGGGGTTAACTTTCGGTTTTCCCGTTCTGCCCACCCACTGTAGGCTGGGCAGAACGGGGAAACCGACGAGGGTCGGCGCCGAAGTACACGAAGTACCCATCGGCGGCGGCGGCAGTAATCGGCGGCAGAAGAGGACAGCGATGCGGCTCCCTGGATCCTACGGAAGCCGGTGAGTTGCCTAGCAACATCTGGAGGGCTACAGTTTGAGACCACTATACAGTGGTCTCTAAACTGTAGCCCTCCAGATGTTGCAAAACTACAACTACCAGCATGCCCAGACAGCTGTTTAGGTATGCTGGGATTTGTAGTTTTGCAACAGCTGGAGGGTCACAGTTTGGAGATCACTGTGCAGTGATCTCTAATCTGTGGCCCTCTAGATCTTGCAAAACTACAACTCCTAGCATGCCCACACAGCAGTTTGCTGTCTGGGCATACTGGGATTTGTAGTTTTGCAACATCTGGAGGGCCACAGTTTGGAGATCACTGTGCAGTGGTCTCTAAACTGTGGCCCTCCAGATGTTGCAAAACTGCAAACCCAGCATGCCCAAACAGCAAACAGCTGTCTCGGCATGCTGGGAGTTGTAGTAGTGTACCTCCAGCTGTTGCATAAGTACATCTCCCAGCATGCCCTTCGGCGATCAGTACATGCTGGGAGTTGTAGTTTTGCAACAGCTGAAGGCACACTTGTTGGAAAATACTGAGTTAGGTAACAGAACCTAACTGAAGGTTTTCCAATCAGTGTGCCTCCAGCTGTTGCAAAAGTACAACTTCCAGCATGCATGGTCTGTCAGTACATGCTGGGAGTTGTAGTTTTGAAACAGCTGGAGGTTTGCCCCCCCAAGTGAATGTACAGGGTACATTCACACAGGCAGGTTTACAGTGGGTTTCCTGCTTCAAGTTTTAGCTGCTGTAAAGTTTTTCGCCGCAGCGCAAACTCCTAGCAGGAAACTCACCATAAACATCCGCCAGTGCCAATGTACCCTAAAAACACTACACTACACTAACACATAATAAAGAGTAAAACACTACATATACACCCCCTTACACTGCCCTCCAATAAAAATGAAAAACATATCATACGGCAGTGTTTCCAAAACGGAGCCTCCAGCTGTTGCCAAACAACAACTCCCAGCATTTTCAGACAGCCACTGACTGTCCAGGCATGCTGGGAGTTAAGCAACAGCTGGAGGCACCCTGTTTGGGAATCACTGGTGTAGAATACCCCCATGTCCATCCTCAAATGCGCATGGCGCTCTCTCACTTTGGAGCCCTGTCGTATTTGAAGGAAACAGTTTAGGGACACATATGGGGTATTTCCTTACTCAGGAAAAATTGCACTATAAATTTTGGGGGGCTTTTTCTCCTTTTACCCGTTATGAATAGGAAAAGTTGGGGGCTACACCAGCCTGTTAGTGTAAAAAAATTAAAATTTTTACACTAACATGCTGGTGTTGCCCCATACTTTTTATTTTCACAAGCAGTAAAAGGAAAGAAAGACCCCCAAAATTTGGAACACAATTTCTCCTGAGTACGGAAATACCCCATATGTGGGCGTAAAATGCTCTGCGGGCGCACAACAAGGCTCAGGAGTGAGAGTGCACTATGTACATTTGAGGCCTAAATTGGTGATTTGCACAGGGGTAGCTGGTTTTACAGCGGTTCTGACATAAACTCTAAAAATAAATACCCACATGTGACCCTTTTTTGGAAACTACACCCCTCGCAGAACATAACAAGGGGTATAGTGAGCCTTAACACCCCACAAGTGTTTGAAGAAGCTTCATAAAAGTTGAATGGGAAAATTAAATAAAAAAATGCTTTCACTAAAATGCTGGTTTTACCCTAAATTTTTCATTTTCACAAGGGAAAATAGGAAAAACAACCCCCAAAATTTATAACCCCATTTCTGCGGGCGAACTGCAATGCTCAGAAGAGAGGGAGCGCCATTGGGCTTTTGGAGAGAAAATTTGTCCGGAATTGAAGGCCACATGTTTTTACAAAGCCCCCATAGTGCCAGAACAATGGATCCCCCCACATGTGACCCCATTATGGAAACTACACCCCTCATGTAATGTAATAAGGGGTACAGTGAGCATTTACACCCCACATGTGTCTGACAGATTTTTGGAACAGTGGTCCGTGAAAATGAAAAATTTAATTTTTCATTTGCACAGCCCACTGTTCCAAAGATCTGTCAAACGCCAGTCGGGTGTAAATACTCACTGCACCCCTTATTAAATTCTGTCAGGGGTGTAGTTTCCAAAATGGGGTCACATGTGGGGGGGGGGGTCCACTGTTCTGGCACCACGGGGGGCTTTGTAAACGCACATGGCCCCTGACTTCCATTCCAAACAAATTCTCTTTCCAAAAGCTCAATGACGCTCTTCCTCTTCTGAGCATTGTAGTGCACCAGCAGAGCACTTTACATCCACATATGGGGTATTTCCATACTCAGAAGAAATGGGGTTACACATTTTGAGGGTCATTTTCTCCTATTACCCCTTGTAAAAATGTAAAATTTGGAGAAAAACTGGCATTTTAGTGAAAACATTTTGTTTTTTAAATTTACGCATCCAACTTTAACAAAAAGTCGTCAAACACCTGTGAGGTGTTAAGGCTCACCGTACCCCTTGTTACGTTCCTTGAGGGGTGTAGTTTCTAAAATAGTATGCCATGTGGGGATTTTTTTTGCTGTTCTGGCACCATAGGGGCTTCCCAAATGCGACATGCCCCCCAAAAACCATTTCAGCTAAATTTGTTTTCCAAATGCCAGATGGGACTCCTCCTCTTCTGAGCATTGTAGTTCGCCCACAGAGCATTTTAAATCCTAAACATGGGGTATTTCCATACTCAGAAGAGATGGGGTTACAAATTTTGTGGGACACTTTCTCCCATTTCCCTTTGTAAAAATTGTAAATTTGTGAAAAAACTGCACTTTAGTGAAATTTTTTTTTTTCATTTACACATCCGACTTTAACGAAAAGCCGTCAAACACCTATGGGGTGTTAAGGCTCACTGGACCCCATGTTATGTGCCTTAAGGGGTGTAGTTTCCAAAATGATATGCCATATGGGAAGTTTTCTTCTGCTCTGGCACCATAGGGGCTTCCTAAATGCGACATGCCCCTCAAAAACCATTTCAGCAAAATTCACTCTCCAAAATCCCATTGTCGCTCCTTCCCTTCTGAGCCCTCCACTGCGCCCACCGAATACTTGACATACATATATAAGGTATTTCCTTACTCAAGAGAAATTGGGTTACAAATTTGGGGGGCTTTTTCTCCTATTACCCCTTGTAAAAATTCAAAAACTGGGTCTACAAGAACATGCAAGTGTAAAATATGAAGATTTTGAATTTTCTCTTTTCTCCTTTACTTTTCTGCTATTCCTGTGAAACACCTAAAGGGTTAACACACTTACTGAATGTCATTTTGAATACTTTGAGGGGTGCAGTTTTTATAATGGGGTAATTTGTGGGGTATTTCTATAATGAATGCCCTTCAAATCCAAAAGTAAAAACATGTCAACATTTATGATGCCAACATAAAGTAGACATATTGTATAAGTGAATCAATATATTATTTATTTGGAATGTCTATTTTCCTTACAAGCAGAGAGCTTCAAAATTAGAAAAATTCCAAATTTTTAATTTTTTCATAAACTTTTTGCATTTTTCACCAAGAAATGATGCAAGTATAGACAAAACTTTACCACTACTATAAAGTAGAATATGTCACGAACTATCTCGGAATTGGAATGAAAAGTAAAAGCATCCTAGAGTTATTAATACTTAAAGTGACAGTGGTCAGATGTGCAAAAAAACGCTCTGGTGCTTAGGGTGCGTTCCCACAGGGCGTATACGCAGCGTATTTGACGCTGCGCAAAATGTATGGCAGCAGCGGGAAATACGCTGCGTATCCCTTGCTCACTATACACACAGGGCTTTCCGGCGGCAGCCCTATGTGTGTAGTGAGTTTTGGAGGCGGGGCCGTGTGCCGGCGTATCTGTGACGCGCGGCTCGTCAAATACGCTGCGTATACGCCCTGTGGGAACGCACCCTTAAGGTGAAAATGGGCTTGGTCTTTAAGGGGTTAAGTAAATACCGTGGAAAAATGAAGAAAACTTCAATCCACTCTTAGTAAATCAGGGCCATTGATGTTGATGCCAATGATGAGACCCCAGCTGCTGCAGTGAAGCATGGCAAGTAGGGTACAGGTATGATGTTCTGTATTTACCCTGACACAGCAGCACCTCTTCCTTGTAAAGCCTCGCTAAAGCCTATTCTTAAAAAACAAAACAAAACAAAAAAAAGCGAAATGTCCTCTATTTTTCCCCCACACAAGATGTTAGACTTTTATACAGTAGTTGTAGAGGCCACTTCTAGATGGCTGCTTATGTTGCATGTCACCTTTAACATTGGCACAGATTGGTGCTATGAACTTCCTAATCATGAAAATGTTACCTCATCTATGACAATATTTCTTTTATTTTATGGAGACATTTCATAGAGAGTCGATTATCTCGTTAAACTTTTATAGGAAAGTTCGATATATGTCTACAGCTCAAAAGATGGATGTAAAGAGCATCATTTGTTACAATTACAATAACCCGTACAAGCTCCTGCAGCTTCGAAAATATCATGGACACACTGGAAAACAGTCCACTATTTTAATGAATTGACAATAAATTTATAGACAGTTGGTAACCTTGTTAGTGGGGAAGGACACTGCTATTGAGTGGGAAGACCTGGCCTACAACTCGTGCTTCAATGATGAAAATATTGGAAGGATCTGCTTATTATCTAATGTAAGCAGATTCCACTGAGCCATATACAGAATCTATTGGTAATCTGATATTTCACTGAATTAAGACACTTGTTTATACTGTTTTATGTATTCAATTATTGCACACATTCATTAAATGTTATTGTATAGACAGGGCCATTTTTACCACTAGGCACTGGAGGGCTAGTACCTAGGGTGGTACCCTGTGGGTGAGCAGTACCAGCTGATTGGGAAAGATTTTTTTTTTTTTTATCTAACTACCTCTCCTGTGTCTAACTGAACTTGCTACCACAACTGGTGTCATTCTGGGGGAGGCAGCTGAGGGAAACAAGCACAAACAGCAGGGCAGAAAGTGAAATGTTATAAAGAGATGGGGGCAATGTTTAGTGATATTTTGATGTGTGTGTTCAGAATGTAATGGCCAGTTTTTGTACTCATCTATATGATATGTAGGGTATAGCTTTTGGAATTCTGTGCAAGGGGGTGGATTTGTAAATTACTTCTATAAAAAAAATCTTAATCCTTTCAGTTCTTATGAGCTGCTGAAGTTGAGTTGTTGTTTTCTGTCTAAGTGCTCTCTGAGCCAGTTTAGAAGCAAATTCCCATAGCGAACCTCTTCTACTCTGTGCAGTTCCCGAGACAAGCAGAGATATCAGCAGAGAGCACTGTTGCACCAGACAGAAAACAACTCATCTTCAGCAGCTGATAATTATTGAAAGGATTAAGATTTTTTAAAAAGAAGTAATTTATAAATCTGTTTAACTTTCTGGAGCCTGTTGATATATATAAAAAAAAGTTTTTTTTCCTGGAATACCCCTTCAAAGCTAATACACAGCAACTTAAAGGGGTACCCCGCCCTAGACATTTTATCCCCTATCCAAAGGATAGGGGATAAGATGTATGATCTCCCTGCTGCACCCGGCGTTTGTTTAGAGTGTCGGGTGCAGCACCGGAGGCTCATGACGTCATGCCAGTACCCCGCTCATGACATCATGACCACACCTCCTCAATGCAATCTCATAGATTTGCATTGAGGGGGCATGGCGGGGCTTGACCGTGACATCACGAACCTCCACCCCACATCGCCATCTTCCGGCATACAAGCAGTTAGCTTAACCCCTTAAGGACGCAGGACGTAAATGTACGTCCTGGTGAGGTGGTACTTAACGCACCAGGACGTACATTTACGTCCTAAGCATAACCGCGGGCATCGGAGCGATGCCCGTGTCATGCGCGGCTGATCCCAGCTGCTGATCGCAGCCAGGGACCCGCCGGCAATGGCCGACGCCCGCGATCTCGCGGGCGTCCGCCATTAACCCCTCAGGTGCCGGGATCAATACAGATCCCGGCATCTGCGGCAGTTCGCGATTAAAATGAACGATCGGATCGCCCGCAGCGCTGCTGCGGGGATCCGATCATTCATAACACCGCATGGAGGTCCCCTCACCTTCCTCCGTGCGGCTCCCGGCGTCTCCTGCTCTGGTCTGTGATCGAGCAGACCAGAGCAGAAGATGACCGAAAATACTGATCTGTTCTATGTCCTATACATAGAACAGATCAGTATTAGCAATCATGGTATTGCTATGAATAGTCCCCTATGGGGACTATTCAAGTGTAAAAAAAATTTTAAAAAAATGTAAAAGTAAAAGTAAAAAAAAAGTGAAAAATCCCCTCCCCCAATAAAAAAGTAAAACGTCCGTTTTTTCCTATTTTACCCCCAAAAAGCGTAAAAAACTTTTTTTATAGACATATTTGGTATTGCTGCGTGCGTAAATGTCCGAACTATTAAAATAAAATGTTAATGATCCCGTACGGTGAACGGCGTGAACGAAAAAATTTTTTAAAAGTCCAAAATTTCTACTTTTTTAATACATTTTATTAAAAAAAAATTTATTAAAAATGTATTAAAAGTTTTTTATATGCAAATGTGGTATCAAAAAAAAGTACAGATCATGGCGCAAAAAATGAGCCCCCATACCGCCGCTTATACGGAAAAATAAAAAAGTTATAGGTCATCAAAATAAAGGGATTATAAACGTACTAATTTGGTTAAAAAGTTTGTGATTTTTTTTAAGCGCAACAATAATATAAAAGTATATAATAATGGGTATCATTTTAATCGTATTGACCCTCAGAATAAAAAACACATGTCATTTTTACCATAAATTGTACGGCGTGAAAACGAAACCTTCCAAAATTAGCAAAATTGCGTTTTTCGTTTTAATTTCCCCACAAAAATAGTGTTTTTTGGTTGCGCCATACATTTTATGATATAATGAGTGATGTCATTATAAAGGACAACTGGTCGCGCAAAAAACAAGCCCTCATACTAGTCTGTGGATGAAAATATAAAAGAGTTATGATTTTTAGAAGGCGAGGAGGAAAAAATGAAAACGTAAAAATTTAATTGTCTGAGTCCTTAAGGCCAAAATGGGCTGAGTCCTTAAGGGGTTAATATAAAGCGTTGGTACATACACAATCTAATCACTGGTGTGGTCTGAACCGCCCCCCTCCCCCCAAGATAAAGAGAGAAGATTAGCTCTTAAGCTCCTTACTAGACTAACATAAACATAATATAAAAATAATAAATATACATAAAATACATACAATATACCCCACATTGGGGTATAGAAAGAAAGAGATGGGTACTAAGGAAGAGATCTTATAAGTACTCACTTCTGTCTTTCTATGCCTCATTGTGATGCTAATTATGGTCCTTTCAGTGTTTTTTTGGTAGGTTATATATTTTATGAGGTATTGATAAGAATCCAATATTTATAAAAGTTCCCATGTGTCCTATCATGCATGTGACTAGACTACTCATTGAAAGGCAGGGAAGATTGCTAGACATTTCATAGGTCACAGAGGTAATAGAAACTGTATCGTCTAAGGTCTTTATTTTTGAGTATAATCTAAAATGCCAGTCTGGTAGTGGAGAAAATTGTAAAAGCAGGTGAGAGACTTGGCATACATATTTCCCTGTATGCTAAGGCTAACACATTGACACCTTTTTACCAATAACGGTCTGTAGACCCACTTCTCTATGTAAAGATAACATCTTGCCTCTCCTGGCACTTCGAACCAACAAATTTCCTACTTATTCTAAAATTCAAGAATTGGTTCGCTTTTTTATTTAAGTAACACTATAAGCATGCAAATTGAAAAATGTTCTACAAAAAGACTTGAGAACTCAAGGTAATATACACTGCTCAAAAAAATAAAAATAAAGGGAACACTTAAACAACACAATGTAACTCCAAGTCAATCACACTTCTGTGAAATCACACTGTCCACTCAGGAAGCAACACTGATTGACAATCAATTTCACATGCTGTTGTGCAAATGGAACAGACAATAGGTGGAAATTATAGGCATTAGCAAGACACCCCCAATAAAGAAGTGGTTCTGCAGGTGGTGACAACAAACCACTTCTCAGTTCCTATGCTTCCTGGCTGATGTTATGGTCACTTTTGAATGCTGGCGGTGCTTTCACTCTAGTGGCAGCATGAGATTTAGTCTACGACCCACACAAGTGTCTCAGGTAGGGCAGCTCATCCAAGATGGCACATCAATGCGAGCTGTGGCAAGAAGGTTTGCTGTGTCTGTCAGCGTAGTGTTCAAAGCATGGAGGGGCTACCAGGAGACAGGCCAGTATATTAGGAGAAGTGGAGGAGGCCATAGGAGGGCAACAACTCAGCAAGCCTTTGTGCAAGGAGGAGCACTGCCAGAGCCCTGCAAAATTATTTCCAGCAGGTCATAAATGTTCATGTGTCCACTCAAATGGTCAGAAACAGACTCCATGAGGGTGGTATGAAGGCCCGAAGTCCACAGGTGGGGGTTGTGCTTACAGCCCAACACCGTGCAGGACATTTGACATTTGCCAGAGAATGCCAAGATTGGCAAAATCGCCACTGGCGCCCTGTGCTCTTCACAGATTAAAGCAGGTTCACACTGAGCACATGTGACAGAGTCTGGAGACGTCGTGGAGAACGTTCTGCTGCCTGCAACATCTTCCAGCATGTCCGGTTTGGCAGTGGGTCAGTAATGGTTTGGGGCAGCATTTCTTTGGGGGCCGCACATGTGCTTGCCAGAGGTAGTCTGACTGCCATTAGGTACCAAAAGAGATCCTCAGTCCCCTTGTGAGACCATATGCTGGTGCAGTTGGCCCTGGTTTCCTCCTAATGTAAGACAATGTTAGACCTCATGTGGCTTGAGTGTGTCAGCAGTTCCTGCAAGAGGAAGGCATTGATGCTATGGACTGGCCTGCCTGTTCCTCAGACCTGAATCCGATTGAGCACTACTGGGACATCATGTCTCATTCCATCCACCAACGCCAAGTTGCACCACAGACTGTCCAGGAGTTGGCGGATGCTTTAGTCCAGGTCTGGGAAGACATCACTCAGGAGGAGCATGCCCAGGCGTTGTAGGGAGGTCATACGGGTACGGCCACACACACTACTGAGCCTCATTTTGACTTGTTTTAAGGACATTACATCAAAGTTGGATCAGCCTGTAGTGTGGTTTTCCACTTTGATTTTGAGTGTGACTCCATATCTAGACCTCCATGGGTTGATAAATTTGATTTCCATTGATAATTTTTGTGTGATTGTGTTGTCAGCACATTCTACTATGTAAAGACGAAAGTATTTCATATCATTAGTGTTACGCCGAGCGCTCCGGGTCCCTGCTCCTCCCCGGAGCGCTCGCGGTGTTCTCCTCTCTGCAGCGCCCCGGTCAGACCCGCAGACCGGGAGCGCTGCACTGTCTCTGCCAGCGGGGATGCGATCCGCGTAGCGGGACGCGCCCGCCCGCGGGTCGCATCCCAATCCACTCGCCTGTCCTGTTCCCCAGCTGTCACATCCCGGCGCGCGCGGCCCCACTCTCTAGGGCGCGCGCGCGCCGGCTCTCTGAAATTTAAAGGGCCAGTGCACCACTAATTGGTGCCTGGCCAAATCAGTGTCAATCACTTCCAGTGTTATAAAAACCCACTTCCCCTTCCTGTCCCTGCTGGATCATGTTGCCTTAGTGCCCTGTGAAAGCATTTTAGTGTGTTCCCAAGCCTGTGTACCCAGACCTTCTGCTGTTGCCTCTGACTACGACTCTTGCTGCCTGCCCTGACCTTCTGCTACGTCCGACCTTGCTCTTGCCTTGTCCCTGTGTACCCCGCCTGTCTCAGCTGTCAGTGGGGTTGAGTCGCTATCGGGTGGAACGACCTGGGGGTTACCTGCCGCTGCAAGTCCATCCCGCTTTGCGGCGGGCTCTGGTGAAAACCAGTAACCCCTTAGATTCCGTTCCCCTGGTACGGCCCACGCCATCACATCACTGACACAGAGGATCCACCTCCAGTGTCCTCGCTGCATACCAGTCCGGATCCTGACAATTAGTTCATTCATTCAGATCTAGGATGAAAGAAATAGTTTTGTAATTCATTTCCCATTGTTTAGGCAGAGTTACCCCCCCCCCCTCTTTCCCATAGGTATAGGCAGAGTTACCGCCTGATTGCCGCAGGTCCTGTTACGCTACAAACAGGTAGACAATTCACTATATACACTTTTTATACTTATAACTTTATAAATATCAGATAGAACTACTATACATTTAGTGGCTAAGTGAGAGGTGACAAGGGGAAGACTAGAAAAGAGGGACCCAGATGTCCTAGGGACTCTGACTGTGGGGACCTCTACATAGGTAACGTATAAAATACGGTACCGGGACACCACAAACCCCCTTACTTAAAATATGTCGACGCCTGTCCCCTAAGGCAGAGGAACTAGGACTTAAACAGGATTATATATATATATATATATATATATATATTTTTTTTTTTTTTTTTTTTTTTTTTTTTTTTTCCTATACATCCTGACAAAACCTAAGTAAACATTAAACACATTCTCTGGATACTCTTACTGGTATCTTGACTAGACAATAGGAATCTATCTAGACATTTTGATGCTACCTAGACAGTGATGAATCTATCTAAACTTTAGTTTCTAGCTCCTTAAAAATGTATTATAGCTCTCTATAACATTTATGAGGCTAACTAGACATTAGTACAGCTCTGTATACATTTAGCTTCAAGCTGACTATACATTTTGAAATCTAACACATTTTTTCTTTTTGCCAACAATAAGTTACCTGTTAGTACACGAGCGGTATACTCACTAGCCGGAAGCTAGGTCACAGTAAGATGGCTGCTAGGGTCTATCGGCTACATGCTCCTTATCCCTAGAGCACTTCCAAATAACCTACCTAGGTTACCTTTAGAAATACGTGTTCAATTCTATACTCGCAAGAGCACCTACTGGCCAGGTAGAGTATCTCACACACGTAATACAGAGAAAAGACATATGAGTGTACCTAACAGTGGCAGGAATTGGACATCAATAGGCTACAATTCCTAAGTGTTTCTTGAATGTGAGATATATTTTATTTTTTGTGTACGTACTGAAATAGATTGAGGTAGTACATTTAAGTGAGTAGTCTAGAGTACTATGTGTGCAAGTACTATCTTAAGGGTAAGTTACCCTGCTGTTTTTGTTGAGAAAGGTGCTAGCGATTGGCGACAGCAGCAATACTACCCTCGGAGGAGCCAGGGTGTCACCTATTATGTAACTACTAAAACACCTTTTAGCATTTTTATATTATTGTATGTACATGTGTACAAGAGTTATTTACATTTTTGTGTTTGGTGTACACGTGCATATAGGGGACAATTTTCGAGGTACAACATTGACTTACTTTTATGTACACAGACATGAAGCTATTCTTCTTGTGTACAAGAACCATATACATTTTTACTATAGATTTATCAATACTCCAACAAGAGTCAGGCGCATACACCTGATAAGTGCAACATTTTGTCGAGAAAGTCCTATAAATATAGGGTTATGTACATAAAACGGTCATGTAAGGATCTGCAGTCCACCTACACTAGGAGTCTACGGGAAACACGGCTTTACCACAATTAGCCGGGCACAAAACTTACGAATCTCCTACTGGCTAGGAGTCTATTGACCATGTTGGTCAGGCACAAAGCTTGATGGTTACGTTGCTGAACTTAAAACTGGAACAATCTTAGCACAGTCCTGCTAGGCACATGTTTTGAACTTTGTTACTGTAAAACAAAAGTGGTTAGCACAGAAAAGCAATAAACATTAGTTTACAGTCCTTTAAAAGACATTTCTTCTGAATTTTCTTGTGCCTCTTTGGGTTCCCCTATATCTGCCAACATCTGGAGCAGGCGAGGAGTTAATGTAACTCTCCCACACCACATTGGTGAGAGTAGAATGGGCAACAGTAGGATTCAAGGTGACCAGAGGCTTACTAGCCGGAATGTAAGTGGGGCAATAGGGCTTGAGCACCATCTCCTAATTAGGAGTGGGGCAAAACACTTTCGTCGGTACCCTGGAAGCAGGCAAACTCTTCATGTCAGAAGAGGGCCTTGGTACATAGGTTGGTACCTGTGCAGGAGGCAAACTCTCATTGCTCCGAGAGGGCCTAGGTACGTACGTTAGTACCTCTGGAACAGACAAACTCTCATTGCTCCTAGAGGGTCTATGTACGGTCTTTGGTGCCCACAATTTAGGCTTACTTTCTTGAACTTGAGCAGGACTTGGCACTTTACCGTACACAGAAGATGATTGATGTTGTAGAGGCTCCTCCTCCTTGAGTACGTTGGTGGAGGCATCAGGAGCAGACCATTTCGGCCTCAGGTTGAAGGGATCTGATTCCCAATCTGTAGACGGAAAGTATTTGAAGGGAAGCTGTGTTGGGGCTGTTGGTCTTGTGACCACTGCAGCCCATTCTCCCCACAGGCTCTGGACGGGGGTGTACTCCACAATTTCACCCACCTCCAAGGAGTAGAACTTTTTATGAAGATATGGCCTCTGCACTGCTCGCCGGTTTACGAGGATGGTTTGCCCAGTGTGGCAATCAACTAGTGTCCCATAACCTCTGACCTTGTCGAACTTGGCCACAGTTGCTCTTCGTCGTTCCAGAGGCTCCTCCCCTTCTCGGGGATGGTCCCACTTGCGGATGAATAAAGCTTCCATTTCTTTAGTATTCTCCTGGTAGCGGATTCTTTCTTCAGGAGGCAAATGCACATGCTTAGGGGCATACAGTTCTCTGTGTCGGGCCTTTAATCTTTCCATCAGTTCAGCCAGCTCGGCTTCTTGAGGGGCCCTTTCCCTTTGTGTGGCTGGAATTGGTGGGAGTGGCTTCCCAGGTATAGGTTGTAGAACAGCGTGCATATACTCGATGAGTATCGGCTCGTCCCCAAAGATCCATTGGGGTACATGTGGTGAGCACGGTCGTGCACTTGGCAAATTTGATCGAGGTATAGCTTCAGGGCTGGAGGAGGAAGAAAAGTCCGCCTCTGGCGGGGTACTCACTGCAGACTCCTCCAATGGGATCTCGGCCCACGAGCCCCAAGTTCTGTGGTGAGGGGACAGTCTCACCGGTGATGCACCTCCAGGTGTCCCTGCGCTCTCCGCTGGAGGTGTCTTTGGCCAATCGTCATCATCATCAGGCAGTGGGGGAAGATTGCAGGCCTCCTCTTCGTCTAATGACAACCCCTGCAGACGGTCAGCAAGTTCTTGGAAAAGTCGGGCTGCGACTGCCACAACTTTCCGCTGTTCCGGCGCCATTTTGCCATCTTCACCACGTGGAACGCTGCTCTCCGCCATGTCTATACTCTCCGGCTCCCTGTGCAGACTGAAGAGGTCGCTGTGCATGGTGTCTTTTATAGTGGGCTTCCCCAAAATGGCGGCCGGCAGGAAGGACGTCATCGGTGCAGCCCCGACTTCTGGTCCTTCCAGAGACGACTCCTGTATCTCCAAGTTCCCTTTCGGCTGTGATACAGAAACTTGGCAGCCACGCCCCTGGCGTCTTCGCGCGTTTTTCCAGCAGCAGTTCAGCTCCGCCTGTGCTGATCGGACTAGAAGATCGCAGCATGAATTCATTGCGTAGTTTACACATCCTAGTTGCAGATAAATTTTCGCCTCCCCCTTCCTTTTTTCGTGGCCCCGTTGTATGGCACACCACGGACACCGCTCCTGTACACAACAACACGGTTCACAGCACGAGAATAAAGTTCATTACTTGGGGGGAGTACACTTTCACTAGTGGCAACTGTAGTAGGCACACACCCGAATCCTGTTCGTGCGACGCCAAAAAGGCTTTGTGGTAGCCCTTGGGGGAATATAATACAATGGGGGTGTTGCTTTGGTATTTGAGGGGTTAATTTAACCCCTGTCACTCGTGACACCAGGGTGAGGGTTAATACTCTGAGGTAAACCTCGGCCTATCACCACCCTTCCCAGAAACGATAGGTGCGTGCTTAAGTGAATGAAGGTCCACAATAGGGATGAACTTGAACTTACATAAACTTTACTGAAGTACTTGCGGTACATCCAATTAACAGCAACAGTCTTAGTAATACAGTCTCTAAACAGCTCAGCAATGATTGACAGATGCTGCGGACCATTGACTTATCCAAGGATTAATAAAATTAGGATTTGTGCAGAGATCTGTCTGGATTTAGGGGTCTGTTTAGGTCCGGTGATCACACGGGGAACATTAAGCTGCTATCCGGCAGCAGCTTAAGCATTTTGCGCTGCCGTATAGCACTTAATGCGATGACCCCGACATAAAAAAGCATCGTATGTCGATGCTGACATCGACATGCGATGGCCTCTGAGAGGCCATTGTATGTCGATTTGATCATATGTCAGGGCCATCGTAGGTCGGGGGGTCACTGTACAGTATGGCGGTATTATCCAATAATTGTGTGGTGGTATATATTTATTTCTTGTATACCAGTATTATTGGTCATGGAAATTTACCTATGCTAAAGTGTTTCTTACATATATAAATTTTAGTTTATTGTGTGTGGGATTTGGGTGGAATAGGGGCGTGGCAGAAGATTGACGAGCTGCAGAGCCTAGCAGGGGCCCTTGCTTTTTTTTGGTCCGGGGGCCCCGAGTCTTGTCAGTCCACCCCTGGTGGATAACCCCTTTAACATATTAATACTTATCAACTATCCAGTGCATAGAGAAATATTGTGGACTGGAGTAGCCCTGTAAACGCACACTTTACAGGTAGGTAAGTGAAATTTATCAATGGCTGATGTAGAATAGGTAACATACTCCAGAAAACTGTTTATTGTAATACCTGACTAAATACTCTAAAGTTTATTAAAATATTGGCTTGACTTGTTAATGGGCAGTGTCTTTATCTAATCTATAGGTATACTAAAATTCAATTGTCCAGATCCCACTGAGTAGGGAAATAGCAAAGGGTACACTGTATTGTTGAGCTAAAAAGGCGGAGTCACGATGTGGTAGATGCCAAATGAGGTTAACTACTAGAAACTCTTATAAAAATATTTTCTTTGTAGTTCTAATTTAATTTCATAATGGATTTTAATCATGGGAAAAATAAACAATGCAAGATAATTGTTTTTGGCGGATTAAAGAGGTCATTTCTGAAAATTCATGACATATGGAAATCCTAACAGGAGACATGAATCTAAGAGCAGCAGAATGTGATTAGTACAATATCCTAAAAGCTGTAATTTCCCTGGAGACAGAACTAAAAATGAAATGTCCAATGATACCATACTGTCAAGATCCTGCATTTTCCATATTACCAGATGAGATGTTTAGAACTTCACTCATTTATTGGATGTGTGACTGTTGCAGTTGGGCTGTGTGTGCTAAGCAAATATATTAAGGAAATGAAGCTTAAGGCCACGGTCATACAGTACATTGTGGATTTTTTCCAGATTTAGGGCAATTAACGATAGAAATCCAGGTTTCAATGATGGATTTCTGCCATAGATCATCCTCCAAATCCACCATGGATATGCCTATGCACACTTTGGGAACATAGGCAAGGTTCACATAGAATCAAAAATGCATGTATATTTTTAGCCCTTCTTTTTGCTGTAGGTGGTAAAAAATAAGGTGCCAAAAAAGAAAAAAAAATAAGAAAACACTATGTCTGGCGCAAACCCAACACATCACAACCCAAAGAACACAATTTTTCAGTGATGTCACGAGGGGCGTGGTGGACTCCTGCAGAGCGAAAACAGCGCTCAGAACATTTACTTCTGAACGCTGCCCAGTGGAGTACCTCTTTAACCCCTTAACCCCTTAAGGACGCAGGACGTCCTATGCATAACCGCGGGCATCGGAGCGATGCCCGTGTCATGCGCGGTTGATCCCGGCTGCTGATCGCAGCCAGGGACCCGCCGGCAATGGCCGACGCCCGCGATCTTGCGGGCATCCGCCATTAACCCCTCAGGTGCCGGGATCAATACAGATCCCGGCATCTGCGGCAGTTCGCGATTTAAATGAACGATCGGATCGCCCGCAGCGCTGCTGCGGGGATCCGATCATTCAGAACGCCGGACGGAGGTCCCCTCACCTGCCTCTGTCCGGCTCCCGGCGTCTCCTGCTCTGGTCTGTGATCGAGCAGACCAGAGCAGAAGATCGCCGATAACACTGATCTGTTCTATGTCCTATACATAGAACAGATCAGTATTAGCAATCATGGTATTGCTATGAATAGTCCCCTATGGGGACTATTCAAGTGTAAAAAAAAATGTAAAAAAATGTTAAAGTAAAAGTAAAAAAAAAGTGAAAAATCCCCTCCCCCAATAAAAAAGTAAAACGTCCGTTTTTTTCTATTTTACCCCCAAAAAGCGTAAAAAACATTTTTTTTAGACATATTTGGTATCGCCGCGTGCGTAAATGTCCGAACTATTAAAATAAAATGTTAATGATCCCGTACGGTGAACGGCTTGAACGAAAAAAAAAAAAAAAAGTCCAAAATTCCTACTTTTTTAATACATTTTATTAAAAAAAAAATTATAAAAAATGTACTAAAATTTTTTTATATGCAAATGTGGTATCAAAAAAAAGTACAGATCATGGCACAAAAAATGAGCCCCCATACCGCCACTTATACGGAAAAATAAAAAAAGTTAGAGGTCATCAAAATAAAGGGATTATAAACGTACTAGTTTGGTTAAAAAGTTTGTGATTTTTTTTAAGCGCAACAATAATATAAAAGTATATAATAATGGGTATCATTTTAATCGTATTGACCCTCAGAATAAAGAACATGTCATTTTTACCATAAATTGTACGGCGTGAAAACAAAACCTTCCAAAATTAGCAAAATTGCGTTTTTCGTTTTAATTTCCCCACAAAAATAGTGTTTTTTGGTTGCGCCATACATTTTATGATATAATGAGTGATGTCATTACAAAGGACAACTGGTCGCGCAAAAAACAAGCCCTCATACTAGTCTGTGGATGAAAATATAAAAGAGTTATGATTTTTAGAAGGCGAGGAGGAAAAAATGAAAACGTAAAAATTAAATTGTCTGAGTCCTTAAGGCCAAAATGGGCGGAGTCCTTAAGGGGTT
This sequence comes from Hyla sarda, assembly GCF_029499605.1. Classification (NCBI taxonomy): domain Eukaryota; kingdom Metazoa; phylum Chordata; class Amphibia; order Anura; family Hylidae; genus Hyla; species Hyla sarda. Next base: position 237,911,101 of record NC_079193.1, on the reverse strand, counting down.
AAGGACGCAGCCCTTTTTCACCTTAAGGACTGAGCCCTTTTTTGCAATTCTGACCACCGTCTCTTTATGAATTAATAACGCGAAAACGCTTTTACCAAATATTCTGATTCTGAGATTGTTTTTTCGTGACATATTTTGCTTTATTTTGGTGGTAAATTTTCGGCGTTACTTGCATCCTTTTTTGGTGAAAAATCCCAAAATTTCATGAAAATTTAGAAAATTTAGCATTTTTCTAACTTTGAAGCTCTCTACTTGTAAGGAAAATGGATATTCACAATAAATTTTATTTTTCTTCACAAATACAATATGTCCACTTTATGTTGGCATCATAAAATGGATATATTTTTGCTTTTTGAAAAAATTAGAGGGCTTCAAAGTAGAGCATGAAAATTGCTAAATCTGAAGGGTAGTCCAGGCATGCTGAGAGTTGTAGTTTGGCAACATCTGGAGGGCTACCGTTTGGGCACCACTGTACCAGTGGTCTCCAAACTGTGACCCTCCAGATGTTGCAAAACTACAACTCCCAGCATGCCCAGACAGACTTTGGCTGTCTGGGCATGCTGGGAGTTGCAGTTTGGCCTTCCTAGTGGTTGCCACAGTAAAGATCGTTTTACTTTCACTTTCAATTCACCGCCCCCCCCCCCCCCCCCCACCAGTGTCGATTCCCTACCTGAGCCAGGATCCAGCAGTCTTCAGCGAAGATCCCGGGTCCCCAGGCATCTTTTCCTTCAGGTACGGCCTCCATCTTCTTCCCACGATCCCCTCGACATCCAGGGGTGGGCAGAACGGGGGGTTGCCATGGCAACCCCCTGTCCTGCGCTGCCATTGGTCAGAACTCCGTTCTGCTAATAGCAGGGGATAGAAGGAGATCGAAGCACTGCGACCTCACTCCTATCCCTTAGGCTGATCGAGGCTGTGACTGAAAACTCCGATCAGCCCTATTTTCCGGGTGATCGGGTCACCAGAGACCCGATCAGCCCGGAATTGGAGAAAATCGCATGTCTGAATTGACATGCGATTTTCTCCGATCGCCGACATGGGAGGGTCTCAGGACCCCCCTGGGCGATGTGCCGGGATGCCTGCTGAATGATTTCAGCAGGCATCCCGATCCGGTCCCCAACCGGCTAGCGGCGGGGACCGGAATTCCCACGGACGTATCCATACACCCTCAGTACTTAAGGACTCGGGATGCAGGGCGTATGCATACACCCTGTGTCCTGAACAGGTTAAAAGGTTGGTGATATTTATACATTATCAGAACAGCAGTAAGATTTGATACCAAATAGTTTAGGCAAAGCAGGACAGGCGGGAAAAAAGGTCATTTGAGGATACAGGTGCACAGCACAAGGAGCATGTAGTATCATTACAATATAAATGCAATAAGTGTGGGTTACTGTTTGGGCTTGTGTTCTCATGAGTATAAGGAATTAAAGTGGTTATTCACCACAAGTTGATTTTAGCACTTACCTGAGTTCCCTCCCTCGAACTACATGTTCCATAACTCCTTGTTTGTAAGTGTGAGGTCACATTTCTTCCTCCCACACAACAGCCACCTCACCCATTGAAAGACACCTGTGCTCCCTTCAGTGTAATAAACCAGTGTTTTCTAACCAGGGTGCCTCCAGCTGTTGCAAACCTACAATTCATTGCATAATAATCTACCTCCCACCCAGTGGTCACTCCATCCATTAAAGGGGTACTTTTTTTCTTTTTAAATCAACTGGTGCCAGAAAGTTAAACAGATTTGTAAATTACTTTTATAAAAAAAAACTTAATCCTTCCAGTACTTATTAGCTGCTAAATACTACAGAGGAAATGGTTTTCTTTTTGGAACTCAGAGCTCTTTGCTGACATCTCTGTCCATTTTAAGAGCACTGTGGTCATGATGTCAGCAGAGAGCACTGTGTTCCAAAAAGAAAACCATTTCCTCTGTAGTATACAGGCCCTAAAAAGTACTGGAAAGATTTAGATTTTTTAATAGACGTAATTTACAGATCTGTTTAACTTTCTGGCACCAGTTGATAAAAAAAATAAATAAATAAATAAGTTTTCCACGGGAGTAACCCTTTAAAGCAAAGACAGGCTCCCTCTGAACACCTGATTAGTGATGTAATTTTTCCGGGCTGCACTGAATTCTCATTTTGTATGCTGTTAAAAATAAACATTGGGCAAAAAATCCAGGAAGAATTGGGAGACCATCAAACACAGGTAAAGGCACTATATCATAAACTACACTAACTTTACAGCCCCTGTACCATAGTCAAATAAAAAAAATCCTGGAATACCCCTTTAATATTTATAATGGTACCTTTGGGTCAGACCACACATAGAATACTGTGTACAGTACTGGGCACCAATGTACAAGAAAGATATTGTGGAGCTGGAGAGGGTTCAAAGACAGGAAACCAGAGTAATACGGGGAATGGGAGGACTACAGTACCCAGAAAGATTATCAGAATTAGGGTTATTTAGTTTAGAAAAAAGAAGGCTTAGGGAGACCAAATAACTATGTATAAATATATCAGAGGGCAGTACAGAGATCTCTCCCATGATCTATTTATACCCAGCACTGTATCTATAACAAGGGACATCCTCTACGTCTAGAGGAAAGAAGGTTTCTACACCAGTACAGACGGGGATTCTTTACTGTAAGAGCAGTGAGACTATGGAATTCTCTGCCAGAGGGGGTGGTCATGGTGAACTCTGTAAAAGAGTTCAAAAAGGGGCTTGATGCATTTTTGGAGAATAACAACATTACTGGTTATTTATAGTAGATTTCTAGGGACAGAACATTGATCCAGGGATTTATTCTGACTGCCATATTTGGAGTTGGGAAGGAATTTTTTACCTCTAGTATGAGTTTTTTTTGGCCTTCCTCTGGATCAACTCAACTCAACTCAGTAGGGACTTATTAGGGTTATAGGTTGAACTTGATGGACTCTGGTCTTTTTTCAACCTTATGAACTATGATAGCAGCTTAGGGTAAAGATGTTTCAGCACTTTGTTAACACCAAGAAAACCAATCATAAAATCTTAAGTTTATTGAACATGTATCAAAACTGAGATACATTTAAAATCAGCAAAAAATAAATAAAACAAAGGCACTGAAATGACAGGTGCAGAAGAGTAGTGATGGCACGGATGGCAAATAAACATGCATTACAGGGCAAATACGTCCGTATACAAATGGTGGCTCAACCTCCAAGGAATACATGAAGGGCACAGTGATTTGACCACACATCTGATATAGCATACAAAAGACATGCAAGCACAGAATGAAATATGGACAAAAGATAGCTAGTAGGACCAAAGGAAATTAGCTGAAAGCAAAAAAGCCTCCTGCCATGTATGCTGCCCAGTACCTACCAATCCCAACCCCAACTTATGTTTTGCTTGTGCTTCATCAGGGGGCATGTCTAAAATCCCCACCAGGGTGGATACATATATATCATGAACCAGTCAATCCTATTAACCCGTCTGGAGAATGACAAGAAAAGTGTCCAATAATTAATATCCCGCCCTCAACACCTGCATAATCATCATGATCCTGGAGCGACATGTGAGTGTATATGGCCCAGTGGTGCCAAAAATAGTGGGTGACGTCACCCAGGATGTGTCTGTCGTTTCCAGATGATGCAGATCACATGACAAAGTCATGTGTAAAAGACTCCTGCACTGCGGCTGCTGAATGCCAGCCGAAAGAGCGCGGCATAGTCGGAGCCGGATGATGGAGGATCAGCGATCACCTGACCCAAGTCATGTGACCATAATACGATCACGTGATGCGGTCGCGATTGTCATCAGTGAGCTGGGCAGGGCCTCTCATAGCAGGCATGGGGCAGGAAAGAAACAAAAAGAGTGCACAGTAATTAATGAAGAGTTCTCTGACCGCAATTATCATACAGAGGGGTTACCATGGTAACAGGGACATAACAAACATGTAAGATACAAGCAATTAGACAAAAAACACAAACATAAAACACCATAAGTGACAGACAAAGTAATATGTGAAAATTGTGCAAACGTGCTCAATACTTGCCACAACCAACACATCTAATAAAAATTAGACAAAATACTACAGGGCGGGCCATTTACATGGATACACATTAATAAAATGGGAATGGTTGGTGATATTAACTTCCTGTTTGTAGCACATTAGTATATGTGAGGGGGGTAACTTTTCAAGATGGGTGGTGACCATGGCGGCCATTTTGAAGTTGGCCATTTTGAATCCAACTTTAGTTTTTTCAATAGGAAGAGGGTCATGTGACACATTTGGGAACTTATTGGGAATTATTGGGAAACAAAAACTTATTGGGAATTTCACAAGAAAAAGAATGATGTGCTTGGTTTTAACGTAACTTTATTATTTCATGAGTTATTTACAAGGACCTTGGAGGCCCTGTGACGTAAGCAATCGTTTTTGCACTTTCGTTTTTTCCTCCTTACCTTTTAAAAATCATAACCCTTTCAATTTTCCACCTGAAAATCCATATTATGGCTTATTTTTTGCGTCACCAATTCTACTTTGCAGTGACATTAGTCATTTTACCCAAAAATTCATGGCGAAAAAAAAATCATTGTGCGACAAAATCGAAGAAAAAACGCCATTTTGTAACTTTTGGGGGCTTCCGTTTCTACGCAGTGCATATTTTGGTAAAAATGACACCTTATCATTATTCTGTAGGTCCATACGGTTAAAACGATACCCTACTTATATAGGTTGGATTTTGTCGTACTTCTGGAAAAAAATCATAACTACATGCAGGAAAATGTATACGTTTAAATATGTCCTCTTCTGACCCCTATAACTTTTTTATTTTTCCATCTACAGGGCGGTATGAGGACTCATTTTTTGCACCGTGATCTGAAGTTTTTATCGTTATGATTTTTGTTTTGATCGGACTTTTTTATCACTTTTGATTAATTTTTTAATGGTATAAAAAGTGACCAAAATACGCTTTTTTGGACTTTGGAATTTTTTTAAGTGTACGCCATTGACCGTGCGGTTTAATTAACAATATATTTTTATAGTTCGTACATTTACGCACGCGGCGATACCACATATGTTCATTTTTACTTTTATTTACACTGTTTTATTTTTTTTATGTGAAAAGGGGGGTGATTCCAACTTTTATTAGGGAAGGGGTTAAATGACCTTTATTAACACTTTTTTTTTTACTTTTTTTTTTGCAGCGTTATAGGTCCCATAGGGACCTATAACACTGCACACACTGATCTCTTACACAGATCACAGGCCTGTGATCAGTGTTATCGGCGCTTGACTGCTCCTGCCTGGATCTTTGACCGCCTCTTCTAAAGGGTTAATACCGCACATTGCCGTGATCGGCGGTGTGGTATTGGCCGCGGGTCTCGGCCGTTGATGAGCGCTGGGACCGACGCGATGTGATGTGACGCTTCATATCACGGGAGTCGGCGCAGGACGTAAATATGCGTCCTGCGTCGTTAAGGGGTTAAGCTAAATACCATAGAGTTCACCTCGTCACATGACCCGCAGGTCCTGCAACGCTAATGGAAACAAGTAATTAACCATTTATTTACACATGTTATTCTATTTATATTAACCTATGAATAAATTAGAAATCTATACACTAGAATAGAGGCGACCAGGGGTAGACTGGCTAACAGGGATCTCTAAGTCCTAGGGACTCTGGCTATGGGGACCCATAAATAAACAAGTACCATATAGAATGCGGTACTGGGACACCACAAACCCCCTTACTAAAGATAAGTCGGCCTCGACGTCTGTCTCCTGAGACAGAGGGACTAGGACTAGAACAGGATGCTATAGAACAGGATGAACTGTACATTTGTTATACATCCTTAGTAGACTAAACACATTTTGATGCTATCTAGACATTTCAATGCTATCTAGACAATTGAATGCTATCTAGACATTTCAATGCTATCAGGACATTTAAAGCTATCTAGACATTTAAAGAAAGCTATCTATACTTTAGTTTCTAGCTTCCTATACAACTCTATCAAACTTTTGATACATTTTAAAGCTTACTAGGCAATTAGGTCTTCCTAGACAATTAGATAGCGGCATAGGACGGTTTTATTAGCTCTCTATACATTTTGATGAGGCTAAACTGAACATTAGCACATACTTCTATAAGGCTAACTAGACATTAGTACAACTCTCTATACAGTTAGCTTCAAGCTGACTAGACATTTGTATTATCTCACACATTCTATTCACCAAACAATAAGTTACTTGCTAGTTAGTACACAAAGGGTATACTGGCTAGCCGGAAGCTAGGTCACAGTAAGGGTGGCTGCTAGGGTCTATCGACTACACACTACTTACCCCTAGAGCACTTTCAAAACAACCTATCCAGGTTATTCCTAGAATTATGTGTTTATTTTTGTACTAGCAAGAACATCTACTGGCCAGGCAGAGCATCTCACACACGCAATGAGTAAAGAAAAGAAGAAGTGTACCTAACAGTGGCAGGAATTGGGTATCAATATGCTACAATTCCTTAAGTGAGATATTTATTTGTTTTTGTGTATGTACTAGAGAAATTTTCAGGTAGTACATTAAGTGAGTAATCTAGGGTACTATGTGCAAGTACTATTTGAAAGGGAATCCTCCCTATCATTTTTGGTTGAGACAGGTGCTAGTGATGGGCGACAGCAATAATACTACCCTCGGAGGAGCCGAGGTGTCCCCTATTGAGTTACTACTAAACACCTTTAGTTTATTATACATTTGTATGTACAAAAATTATATATTTTTAGTATTGAGTGTACACGTGCTGTACGTCGATATTTTCCATGTACAACTCTGAGTTATTTTAATGTACATAGACATTTGACTATGTTTTCTATGTACAAACCTTACTTACTATTTGTGTACACAGACACAAGGACATCTTTCTGTGTACAGAACCTTATACAAATTTACTATACATTTATCAACACTCCAACAGATTTCAGGTGCATTTACCCGATAAGTGCAACATTTATCATAAGAGTTCTTATGAAGTTGGTGGTATATACATGAAGCAGGCTTGTAAGGATCATCAGTCCACCTACACTAGGAGTCCGAAGAAAATATACAGATTGGCTTGTAAGGATCAGCAGTCCACCTACACTAGGAGTTCAATTGAGAAGTGAACACGGCCTTAACCACAACTCAGCCGGGTACAGTCCTTGATGAATCTCCTACAGGCTAGGAGTCTCTTGACTTAATAGTCAGGCACAAGCTTAGTGGTTACGTTGCTGAACTTTAAACTGGAGCAACTTAGCACAGTCCTGCTAGGCACTTTTCTTGAACTTGGTTACTGTAAGGCAAAATGGTTAGACAGAAAAAAAACAATAACACATTACTTTAGAGTCTCTTTAGAAGATGTTCTTCTTCACTCTTGTAGTGCCTCTCTTGGTTCCCCCATATCTGCCAACATCAGGGGCAGGATCAGACTTGACATAGCTTTGCCACACCACATTGGTGAGAATGGAGTTGTGGAAGGCAGCTTGAGAAGGGGTTATAGGCTTACTAGACGGGATCACAGTGGGACAATAGGGCTTGAGCACTATCTCCAAATTAGCAGCCCATGACCCTTGACCCTTTTGTTGGTACTGTAGGAATTGGCAAACTCTCACTGCTCCGAGAGGGCCTTTGTACATCTGTGGGTACCCCAGGGTTAGACAAACTCTCACTGCTCCGAGAGGGTCTAGGTACCGACTTGGGTGGCCGCAACTTTGGCCTGTTTTCTTCACCCTGTGCAGAACTTGACTTTCGACGGTATGAAGAAGATCAAGAACTTGACTCTTTGCTGTACGTAGAAGATGATGCACTTGATTTTTTGTTGTACATAGAAGATGATGAACTTGACTCTTTGCTGTACATAGAAGATGATGAACTTGACTCTTTAAGCTCCTCCTCCTTGGGTAGAGGCTTTAGGAACAGACCTTTTCGGCCTCAAGTTGAAGGAATCTGACTCCCAATCCATTGACAGGAAATATTTGAAAGGAAGCTGTGTTGGGGCTGTTGATCTGGTGACCACTGCAGCCCATTCTCCACGAAGGCTCTGGACGGGGGTGTTCTCCACAATTTCACCCACCTCCAAGGTGTTGAACTTCTTATGGAGATATGGCCTTTGCACTGCTCGCCGGTTTACGAGGATGGTCTGCCCAGTGTGGCAGTCAAGGAGTGTCCCATAACCTCTGACCTTGTCGAACTTGGCCACAGTTGCTCTTCTCCTTTCTAATGGCTCCTCCCCTTCTCGGGGGTGATCCCATTTATGGATGTACAATGCCTCCATTTCCTTGGCATTTTCTTGATACCGCACTCTTTCTTCATAGGACAAGTTTACGTGCTTTGGAGCATAGAGTTCCTTGTATCGGGCCTTTAGCTTTTCCATCAATTCAGCCAGCTCAGCTTCTTGACGGGCCCTTTCCCTTTCTACAGTTGGGATTGGTGGGAGTGTCTTCCCAGGTAATGGTTGAAGTACTCTGTGCATGTACTCGATCAGCTCCGGCTCATCTCCGAACACCCATTGCGGCAATTTTGGTGAGCACGGTCGTGCACTTGGCAAACTTGATCGAGGAATGACCTCAGGGCTGGAGGAGGAAGAATAGGCCGCCTCTGGCGGGGTACTCACAGCAGACTCCTCCGACGGGATCTCGGCCCACGAGCCCCAGGTCCTGTGGTGAGGGGACAATCTCACCGGTGACGCACCTCCAGGTGTCCCTGCACTGTTTGCTGGAGGTATCTCTGGCCAATCGTCGTCATCATCAGGCAGTGGGGGAAGATTGCAAGCCCCCTCTTCGTCTAATGATAACCGCTGCAGACGGTCAGCAAGGTCTTGAAAAAGTTGGGCTGCGACTGGCACAACTTTCCGTGTTTCCAGCGCCATTTTGCCAACTTGACCACGTGGAACGCTGCTCTCCACCATGTCTGTACTCTCCACCTCTCTCTGCAGACTGAAGAGGTTGCTCTGCGTGGCGTCTTTTATAGTGGGCTTCTCCAAAATGGCGCTGATCACGAAGGACGCTATCAGTGCAGCCCCAACTTCCGGTCCCTCCAGAGACTCCTGTGTCTCAAAGTTCCCTTTTCGCTGCGACACAGCAACTTGGTGGCCACGCCCAGGGGCGGGGTGTGGCGCAGCGCAGGCTTTCTTCGCGCGCTTTTCTGGTAACAGTTGAGGTCCGCCCTTGCTGACTGGACCAGAGGATCGCAGCATAAATTCATTGCGCAGTTTACACATTGTAGTTGCAAGCAGATTTTCGCCTCCCCCCTTACTTTTCTCTTGGCCCCCTTGTATTGTGCACCACAAGCACCATTCTTGTACACAGCAACACATGAATAAAGTTCGCTTTCTAGGGGGGAGTACCCTTTCACTAGTGGCAATAGTAGGCACACACCCGAATCCCATTCGGGCAATGCCAAAAAGGCTTTGTGGTAGCCATTGGGGGGTGTATGGTAGTGGTGGTATGGTATAGATATACAAGGGGTTAATGTTAACCCTAGAGTTTGTGACACCAGGCTGAGGGCTGGTATGCTGAATCATTGTTCCGGCCTATCGCAGCCCTTCCCAGTAACGATAGGTGCAAAAAATAACTGAAGGTCCACAAGGAGATTTAAACTTGAACTTGAATAACTTTTACTGAAGTTCTTGCAATAACCACGGCACAATAACAGTCTCATACAAACAGTCCTTAGGTTGCTTAGTGACTGGCTGTAGTTGCGGACCTTGAGCTAGACATAAAGTCTCTGAATTTAGGAAGAGATTTGCAGATCCATCCGGATTTAGGGGAATTATTAGGTCCGGTGATGCTGCAGAGTGTTTGGGAATTGATACACTCTATAGTTATAATTGTTCAGCCGTTGCCGCAAGGCTCAGGCCTAACTCACTGCGATTACTGCTGTACAAGTCTTGCTTGCTTGACAGCCCACGAGGTAAGAGAGAGAAACATGGCCGTCGCTCCCTTATATGGGCAGGGGGCGTGGCGAATCTGATTGGTCTGAACGTCTGCCATTCACCATTACATGGTGAGATGGGATTGCTTACGTCACAGGGCCTCCAAAGGTCCTTAAGCTAAATACCATAGAGTTCACCTCGTCACATGACCCGCAGGTCCTGCAACGCTAATGGAAACAAGTAATTAACCATTTATTTACACATATTTATATTAACCTATGACTAAATTAGAGATCTATACACTAGAATAGAGGCGACCAGGGGTAGACTGGCTAACAGGGATCCCTAAGTCCTAGGGACTCTGGCTATGGGGACCCATAAATAAAGTATCGTATAGAATGCGGTACTGGGACACCACACTAATATCCGCTGAAGGGATGTTCGACTAATGCCACTCTCCAGTGACATGCGGCGAGTGCTACACTGTGGGCTCTTGCTGAATGAAGCTAGGAGAGCCACTGATGTTTCTTCATTAGTGACAGATTTCATGCGTCCACATTTTGGCAAATCCAACACTGAACCAGTTTCACGAAACTTAGCAAGCAGTTTGCTAACTGTTGCATGGGAGATGGGTGGTTTTGTAGGGTTTCTTGCATTGAAATCTGCTGCAATGACCCCGTAACTGCGTTCACTAGACATCAACACAATTTCTATCCGCTCCTCACGTGTTAACCTCGACAACATGTCAATGGCTGTAAACAAAGAGAAACTTGTAAATAACTCATGAAAGAATAAAGTTACGTTAAAACCAAGCATATCATTGCTTTTCTTGTGAAATTCCCAATAAGTTTGATGTGTCACATGACCCTCTTCCTTTTGAAAAAACAAAAGTTGGATTCAAAATTGCCGACTTCAAAATGGCCGCCATGGTCACCACCCATGTTGAAAAGTTTCCCCCTTCACATATACTAATGTGCCACAAGCAGGAAGTTAATATCACCAACCATTCCCATTGTATTAAGGTGAATCCATATAAATGGCCCACCCTGTAGAACAATTGCATAATGGAAATATGAAAAAATAAATGGCATGAGTGTATGTGAATGTGAAGAGTGTGCATAAAAATAATAATAGTGATGGGAATAATAGAATGTGTATGGTATTGAAAGACACAATAAATGGAGATAATAGTTAAATAAAAAATAAATAAGAATAAATGAAATGTGAAAATGTGAATAGTGTGAAAAATGAATGGTGCAATAAATGTAATGAAAAAATATATATACATACACACACACACACACACACACACACACACAAAAAGCAACAATATGGAAATATGAAAATAAATTTATGTGTGAGTAGAAAATGAATTAAATAAAAAAACATAATAAAAAATAATAAAATGAAAAATAAATATAATGTAAAAACTCTGAAAATAAAAGTTATTTGGGAACACCACCGTATGAATAGTACCATATCAAGTGTGGTACATGATTACATTTAAAAATGTGTAAGTGAATTGCAAATAGTGCATATGTATATATATATATATATATACATATATATATATATATATATATATATATATATGTATATATGTAAATTTTTTTATTTTCTTCATTATATATTTTTTATTTCTATTTTATTTATTGTGAAGTACTGGCAGGACATAAAACCTGTAATCGTTTGGTTGGATGCAAACGCAGGCACCCCCAGGTGAAATGCCTACCTTGTTTATGGTGTACCTCACTCTGAATTCCCGACAGACGTCTATGATGCCTGCCGGTACAAGAGGATTCCCTGTCAGCATATGTGTAACTGCGCAGTGGGGGGTGGGGGGGGGTGAGAGAATGACCTAGAGGTGAGAGGGAAAGATGTGCCAAAGTGTAACAACAGAACAGGTACCATGCTGTACACTATTATAATGTATCTTTACTAGTTTATTTTATTACTTTTGAGATTTTTTATTTTTTTTTATAATTATTTTTATTAATTCCATTTTCATTTTTTTATTCATCTTTTTTTACACTGGTTATCATTTATTTCTATTTTATTATTGCCTTGTTATTCTAAGTATTTTTTTTTTAAATCTCTAAACTGTGAATTATGTGTTGCTAAGGGTGATGGTCACACGGCCTTATGTTGCATAGATTGACGGAGATATTCCACCAATGGGCGCGATAGTGCAGATGGGGGAATATAAGACAGATAGATACGGACGGAGCGAGGCTGAGTCATGTAATTGTCACATGACCGGCCCCGCTCTCGGAACCATCGGGCTGCCCGATTCTCTGCATAGCAACCAGATTTGTTTACCTTAACACCGGATGTGACATGTGGTGGCGGAGGCGGTCATGTGACCTGGCGTCTCCAGCTACCAGCACGCCACACGCCCCGGGATATTAATGATGGCGTTTTCCTTATAGGGTTATACGGGTGAGTGCAACCATCATATTCCGCCTACTTGATTGCTATTGCCAGCTTTGCACATGTTTATTAATTGTGATTGTTAATGTATTTTGACAATATTGCTAATGTCCTGCAGCCTCTGATCTGCATTGACTATTTTTTAACACACTGTTCACTGCTCATCTTAAATTACAGTGGTGGAATGACCCTGTATCTTATTGTGTTTTACACTATATATTTATGTATGCCTTAATGAATTGATTGCATACTCTTAATGTTTTAATCACTTGTACACCTTTATATACTTCCTGTTTGTCACTACTATGATGCTTGAGAAAGGCTGCATGGCAGCTGAAACGTTGCTCTGTATTAGTATGGAATAAAGCACTTATTTTTGCACCTTACTCTTTGAGTGCTGCGGATTACTACGTTGGATATATATATATATATATATATATATATATATATAAATATAAAAAACAATCATGAAGACAATAACATATTAGTGTACAGCCTACAGGTTGACTTGCCTTTCCTCCAATATGAACACTATTCTCTGCTTCTGTGGTTTTATTCTACTATTTATTAAAATTTTTTTGCCTGAAGTCATGTATCCCGC